>NW_024385933.1:0-6814 GCF_016835505.1 Polypterus senegalus | reverse complement strand
AAAAAAACTTTTCACTTTTTTTTTGAAATCCCCTTGACTTCATTGGGCAAACAAAGTTGAGGAAACTCAATGAGTCTTAACTTTATGGGGTTTGAAACCATTTGAAAACATCACTTAATATTTTTTTAAGAAAAACTGTTTTGAAATTTTCCCCGGTGGAAAAAAGGCCACACATGTGTACACAAAGTGAATTTCCCCTGAAACGCGTTTATGGTGAAGAAAGGTTATTTTAACTCAAACGCTGTGTAAAGTCAAAACAGGTAAAAAAGTTCTAAATGATAAAACCCCAGCCCCCCCTTTATGGTTAAGAACTTTTTGGGATGGTTTCCCAACTACAACCCCTCAAAATTTAAACTCACTTTTGAAACAATTTAACCTTGCAATGGACAAAACTGAAGGGGAGTGAAACTCAATGAGTCTTAACTTCTATGTTGTGAAACATTAAAAAAAATTCTGATATAGTTTTTTACAGTAATGAACTGTTTTAACAGTTTCCTGGCAAAAAAACAAGGCCCACACATGTGTCCAAAGGATTTTCACCCCTTTGAAACGCGTATGGTGAATTCAGGTTACCTTCAACTCTAACCGGGGAAAGTCTACTTGGTAAAAGAGTCAAATGATGAAACCCCCAGTCCCCTTTTTATGGTTAAGAACTGTTTCATGGTTTCCCAACTGTTTTTCAAAGTGAATTCAACACTAAACTCCCCTTTTTGAAATTCCTATTGAGTTGCATTGTAAAACAAGTTGAGTTAAATTTAATGAGTCTTAATTTTATGTTGAAATTTTTGAAACACATCTACATATTTTTTTCCAGAAATGAACTGTTTTGAAACCTGGTGGAAAAAAGGGCGCCACATGTGTACACAAAGTGAATTTGGGGCCTGAAACGCGTATGGGAAAAAGGTTACCTTCAACTAAAACCCTTTTAAAGTCAAATATATTAAAAAGTTCTAAATGATGAAACCCCGTCCCTTATGGTTAAGAACTTTTTTGGGTGCCCCAACGTTTTCAAAGTGCATTTTACATCTTAAACCACTTTTTGAAACCCCATTAACTTGAATGGAAAAACTGAAGTTGATTTAAAACCCTAATGAGTCTTAATTTCTATGTTGTGAAACCATTTTTAAAAACACATCTGTGACATATTTTTTTGAAATGAACTGTTTTGAAAGTTTCCGGAAAAAAGCCGTAAAGAGTGTACACAAAGTTGTTTTCGGGTTTTGAAAAGGTTATGATGAAGTGGTTACCTTCAACACTAACTTGTGGAAAGTCAAAATACTTGGAAAGGGGAGTTCTAAATGATAAAACCCCCAGATTTTATGGTTAAGCGGATGGTTTCCCAACTGTTTTCAAAGTGTAATTCAACATCTCAAACTCAGCTTTGAAAATCCATTGAGTTGCTTTGGGGCAAAAACTGAAGGAGTTAAATTTTTTTTAACCGGGGAAAGTTGAACTTTTGCACATCTGCAATATTTTTTTACCAAAATGAAAGTTTTGAAAGCCCCTGGTGGAAAAAAGCCACAGATTTTACACAAAGTTTTTTTCGTTCTTGAAAAGTGTTATGATGAAGTCAGGTTACCTTCAACACTAACCCTTTTGTGGAAAGTCAAAATACCTGGTAAAGGAGTTCAAAAAGATAAAAACCCCAGTCCCCCCATATGGTTAAGAATTTTTTTGGGGATGGTTTCCCCACTGGTTTTCAAAGTGTTTTAAAATCTCAAACTCAACGCTTGAAAATCCTATTGAGTTGCATTAAAACTGAAGTTGAGTTAAATTTAATGATTTTAACTTATGTTGTGAAATTTTTTGAAAAAACCTCGAATAGTTTTTACAGAAATGAACTGTTTTGAAATGTCCGGGGAAAAAAAGGGGCCACACATTTTACACAAAGTGAATTTCGGGGCCCAAACGCGCTATGGTGAAAAAAGGGTTACCTTCAACTCTAACGCGGCAAAGTCAAAATATTGGTAAAACAGTTCAAAGAAAAACCCCCATTCCCCCTTATGGTTAAAAATTTTTGGAGGGTTTTCCCCAGCTGTTTTTCATAGGCATTTTACATCTTAAACTCACTTTTTGAAATCCCCATTAACTTGAATGGAAAAACTGAAGTTGAGTGAAACTCAATGAGTCTTAACTTTTTTTTTAAACCATTTGAAACCCCTTTTTGATATATTTTTTCAGAAATGAACTGTTTTAAAATACCCTGGTGGAAAAAAGTCGCAAAAATGGTACAAAAGTTTTTTTCAGGCCCTGAAACGCCTATGGTGAAATAAGGTTACCCAACCTAACCCAAAGCTACCTGGAAAAAGAGTTCTAAATGATGAAATCCCCGTACCCTTATGGTTAAGAACTGTTTGAGGGTTTTCCCCCAACTTTTTTTCAAAGTGCACTTCAAATCTCAAACTACTTTTTGAAATCCATTGACTTGCATTAAATTAAAGTTGAGTGAACTCGAGGAGTCTTAACTTCAATGTTGTGAAACCACTTGAAAAACATCAGCATATAGTTTTTACAGAAATGAACTGTTTTGAACAGTTTCCGGTGGAAAACAAGGCTCACACATGTGTACACAAAGTTATTTTCAGGCCTGAAACGCTTATGGTGAAATAAGGTTACCTTCAACTCTAACGCTGTAAAGTCAAAATACTCTTGGTAAAGCAGCCCTAAATGATGAAATCCCCAGTACCCTTTATGGTTAAGAACTGTTTGATGGTTTCCAACTGTTTTCAAAGTGCACTTACATCTTAAACTCACTTTTGAAATCCCCATTAACTTGCAATGGACAAAACTGAAGTTGAGTGAAACTCAATGAGTCTTAACTTCTAGGTTGTGAAACCACTTTTAAATACATCTCATAATAGTTTCTTACAGAAATGAACTGTTTTGAAATAGTTCTGTTGGAAAACAAGCTGTCACACATGTGTACACAAAGTGATTTTCAGCCCTTTGAAACACGCTATGGTGATTTCAGGTTACCTTCAACTGTAACTCTTTGAAAGTCAAAATACTCTGGTAAAAGCAGTTTTAAATGATGAAATCCCCAGTACCTTATGGTTAAGAACTGTTTGTGATGGTTTCCACTGTTTTTCAAAGTATTAAATCTCAAACTCAACGTTTGAAATTCCTATTGAGTTGCATTGGGCAAAACTGAAGTTCAGTTAAATTTAATGAGTCTTTATTTTATGTTGTGAAACCATTTGAAACACATCTGCTATATATTTTTTTACAGAAAATGAACTGTTTTGAACAGTTTCCTAGTGGAAAACAAGGCGCACACATGTGTACACAAAGTGAATTTCGGGCCCCCTGAAACCCCAAGTATGGTGAAATAAGGACTTTCAACTCTAACTCTGTGTAAAGTCAAAATACTATGGAAAAAACTTTTCTAAATGATAAAATCCCTCAGTACCCTTATGGTTAAGAACTGTTTGATGGTTTCCAACTTTTTTTCTATAGTGCACTTACATCTTAAACTCACTTTTGAAATCCCCATTAACTTGAATGGACAAAACTGAAGTTGAGTGAAACTCAATGAGTCTTAATTTCTATGTTGTGAAACACTTAAAACACATCTGTGACATAGTTTTACAGAAATGAACTGTTTTGAATAGTTTCCTGGTGGAAAACAAGCGTCACATATGTGTACACAAAGTTGTTTTCTGGTGTCTTGAAAAGTGTTAAGTGATGAATTAGGTTACCTTCAACTCTAACTCTGTGGAAAGTCAAAATACTCTTGGTAAAGGCAGTTCAAAAATGATGAAACCCCAGAAAATTTTATGGTTAAGAACTGTTTGACGGTTTCCAACTTTTTTTCAAAGTAATTCAACATCTCAAACTCACTTTTGAAACCCCCTTTGACTTGCTTTTAAAAATATAAAGTTGAGTGAAACTAAAATGAGTCTTAATTTCTATGTTGTGAAACCACTTGAAAAACATCACATATAGTTTTCAGAAATGAACTGTTTTGAATATTTTTCCCTTGGTGGAAAATAAGGCCAACACAGTGTACACAAAGTGAATTTCAGGCCCTGAAACGCGTATGGTGAAATAAGGTTACCTTCTAACTCAACGCTGTGTGTCAAAAACTATGGTAAAACAGTTCTAAAATGATAAAATCCCCAGTACCCTATGGTTAAGAACTGTTTGGATGGTTCCCAACTCCCTTTCATAGTGCACTTCACTATTAAACCCCACTTTTGAAATCCACATTAACTTGCATGGAAAAAAACTGAAGTGAGTGAAACCAATGAGTCTTAACTTCTGTTGTGAACCACTTAAAACACATCTTGGTATAGTTTTACAGTAATGAACTGTTTTGAATAGTTTCCTGGTGGAAAACAACCCGTCAGAGATGTGTAGACAAAGTTTTTTTCTAGGTCTTGAAAAGTTTTAAAGGATGAAGTCAGGTTACCTTCAAATCTAACCTGTGGAAAGTCAAAAAAATTTGGTAAAGGCAGTTCTAAATGATAAAACCCCCCAGTACCCTTTTTATGGTTAAGAACTGTTGGATGGTTTCCCAACTGTTTTTCAAAGTGAATTTCAACATCTCAAACTCAGTTTTTTGAAAATTCTATTGAGTTGATGGCAAAACTGAAGTTGAGTTAAATTTAATGAGTCATAACTTCTATGTTGTGAAACCACTTGAAACACATCTGCGATATAGTTTTTTACAGAGATGAACTGTTTTGAACAGTTTCCTGGTGGAAAACAAGGCCACACATGTGTACACAAAGTGAATTTCAGGCCCTGAAATGCGTAATGGTGAAATAAGGTTACCTTCAACTCTAACGCTGTGTAAAGACAAAAACTATGGTAAAACAGTTCTAAATGATAAAATCCCCAGTACCCTTATGGTTAAGAACTGTTTGATGGTTTCCAACTATTTTTCAGTGCATTTCACATCATCTCAAACTCACTTTTGAAATCCCCTTTGACTTGCATTGGGCCAATTCTAAAATTGGAGTGAAACTCAATGAGTCTTAACTTCTATGTTGTGAAACCACTTGAAAAACATCAGTGACATAGTTTTTACAGAAATGAACTGTTTTGAACAGTTTCCTGGTGGAAAACAAGGCGTCACACATTGTGTGTACACAAAGTGAATTTCAGGCCCTGAAACGCTGCTTATGGTGAAATAAGGTTACCTTCAACTCTAACGCTGTGTAAAGTCAAAATACTCATGGTAAAACAGTTCTAAATGATAAAATCTCTAGTACCCTGGCATGGTTAAGAACTGTTTGTATGGTTCTCCCAATTGTTTTTCAAAGTGCACTTCAACATCTCAAACTCACTTTTTGAAATCCCCTGACTTGCATTGGGCCAAATCTAAAGTTGAGTGAAACTCAATGAGTCTTAATTCTCTATGTTGTGAAACCACTTGAAAAACATCAGCTTGACATAGTTTTTACAGAAATGAACTGTTTTGAACAGTTTCCTGGTGGAAAACAAGGCGTCACACATGTGTACACAAAGTGAATTTCAGGCCCTGAAACGCAAGTGCGGTGAAATAAGGTTACCTTCAACTCTAACGCTGTGTAAAGTCGTGTTCTATGGTAAAACAGTTCTAAATGATAAAATCCCCAGTACCCTTATGGTTAAGAACTGTTTGATGGTTTCCCCAACTACTTTTCATAGTGCACTTCACATATTAAACTCACTTTTGAAACTACTTCTGGCTTAAACTTGCAATGGACAAAACTGAAGTTGAGTGAAACTCAATGAGTCTTAACTTCTATGCTGTGAAACCACTTAAAACACATCCGCGGATTAATTTTTACAGTAATGAACTATTTTGAACAGTTTCCTGGTGGAAAACGGCGGTCACACATGTGTAGTACAAAGTGATTTTCAGCTTTTGAAAGCTTATGTTGAATTCAGGTTACCTTCAACTCTAACTCTGTGGAAAGTCAAATAATTCTGGTAAAAGCAGTTCTAAAATGATGAAATCCCCAGTACCCTTATGGTTAAGAACTGTTTCTGATGGTTTCCTAACTATTTTTCAAAGTGCAATCAAACATCTCAAACTCACCTTTTAAAAATTCCTATTGAGTTGCATTGGGCAAAACCTAGTTGAGTTAAATTTAATGAGTCTTAACTTCTATGTTGTGAAAGTTCACTTGAAACACATCTTGACATAAGTTTTTTACAGAAATGAACTGTTTTGAACATTTGGTGGAAAACAAGCCGTCACACATGTGTACACAAAGTGATTTTCAGCCCTTGAAACGCTTTTATGGTGATTTCAGGTTACCTTCAACTGTAACTCTTTTGAAAGTCAAAATACTCTGGTAAAAGCAGTTCTAAATGATGAAATCCCCAGTACCCTTATGGTTAAGAACTGTTTGTGATGGTTTCCCACTGTTTTTCAAAGTGCAATCTCAATATCTCAAACTCAACGCTTGAAATTCCTATTGAGGTGCATTGGGCAAAACTGAAGTTGAGTTAAATTTAATGAGTCTTAACTTCTATGTCGTGAAACCACTTGAAACACATCTCATATAGTTTTACAGAAATGAACAGTTTTGAACAGTTTCCTGGTGGAAAACAAGGCCACACATGTGTACACAAAGTGAATTTCAGGCCCTGAAACGCTATATGGTGAAATAAGGTTACCTTCAACTCTAACGCTGTGCAAAGTCAAAATACTATGGTAAAAACAGTTCTAAATGATAAAATCCCCAGTACCCTTTATGGTTAAGAACTGTTTGATGATTTCCCAACTGTTTTTCATAGTGCACTACATCTTAAACTCACTTTTTGAAATCCCATTTACTTGCAATTACAAAACTGAAGTTGAATGAAACTCAATGAGTCT
>NW_024385932.1:0-5000 GCF_016835505.1 Polypterus senegalus | reverse complement strand
AGAACCACAAAGGAAAAAAAAAAAAAAAATTATTTGCCAAAATCTTAATTTATTTACCCTTTCCCTAAAAAATTTAAAAGGGGGAAGGTATTTTGTATCAGGCAATACACTGTTTTTTAAAAACGATGACTCCCCCCTTTAAATGAGTTCATTTTTGAACTTTTTTAAATTTTCATAAAAGGGAAATTTTTTATTTGTCGAAAAAATATCTTTGGGGAATGTTTAAATTTAGGCATTGCATACATTTTCTTCCCTACAAATGAAAAGGTAAATTATTTTGATTAACCAAAGATATTTGTGTAATTAAATCAGGGTGTCAAACCCAATTCCCCAAAAAAAACCCAAAACCCTTTGGTCCGCGGGAAAAAATTTTATTGAAAAAATTTAAACAAAATTTTTTAAAATTTTAAACTTTTAAAAATTTTTTGAAAAAAATATGAATAAAACAGACGGGTTTACCCGGAATAAATAACCAAACCTTAATCATAATATTTTGCCTCCGTAAAAATTTTTCCCTGTCTAAATTTAAAGAAATAAATAAATTAAAAAGAAAAAACATTCAAATTTCTTTACTTTTATGAAATTTTTTATATAAAATTTTAAATTTTAAATACCCCAAAAGATTTGGCTCTATAAAAATACCTTTAAAATATACAAATTCAAAAATGAATATTTTATAAAAAACCCTGGAAATATAAATAAAATTTGCTCTTTTCAGCAATAACAAATAAAACATTTAGTTGTCTTTGTCATATGTCATTTTATCAGAGCTGGCCGGCTTTTTTTGGCCACAAGTTGTTTCTTTTGGGGGAGGTTCTGTGTTGGGGAGATTTCAGGATGGACTGCAGGTGCTCATCAGTGAGGGACCCTGTGTGCTTTTTGTTAGTTTTCATCACTGAGAAGAGTTTCCCACACAGATATGGTCCCAAATATGCAAAGGTTGAATGAGCAGCTGGACATTTCGGGGAATGGAGAATAAACCGGGGCGAGTATGGATTTTGCCTTCAGGGGCCATTACATGACTCCATCTGAATTCCCGGGTGCATTTTCCCACATCGGGGAAAAAATGGGTTGAAAAAACTCAAAATTTTTTTTTTGTTTTTCAAAGTAAAAGCGCATGGAACCAGGCAGTGCACTCAGTTTATCAGCAAAGTGGTTTGGGAACACCAGTTGACTTGGTTTAAATTCTTGGCACAGGGAAAAGTAAGTTACTGGTCATTTGTTCCCCATAAAAGCAGCTTCACTTAAAACACTTTGTCATTTTGACAGGTAAAACGTTGCTAAATGTCAGATTTTTTTTAATTTTTTTGTTTCCATCTTCTGCATTGATTGGTTTTTCAGATTATCCGATGTTTTGTCTCTAGTCCATCTTAAATTAAATTTTAATTACAGCCACATTATCCACAAATAGAAAACAGTAAACATATACTCAGCCCCACGTTTTAAGGTTTATTTCGTCCTTTTTTCTTTGGCATCGGTGGGGTAGTTGAAAACTTCAGATCAAAGCTAACTTGATTAACGCGGAAAAGGAGCAAGGCCATTATGGGATCTGTAGTTTATTTGTTTCCGCCCCATATCCCGGGGCCCTTAATAACAATAATACAGTATATAAAATGATCTCTGGGCGGATATAATTTGGCGGGTGGCCCCAGGGTTGAGTTTGAAAAATATGGGCAAATAGAAATTTAAAGAAATTTTTTTGAAAGGCCCCAACAGATCGAGGACACCCCTAAAACAGTACATCGCCCCGGGGTTTGGGTTTTTCTGGGGTTTAATAATCACCCTCTCCCCGCTTTACTTTTAGCTTTACCAAAACAAACATAAATGGCAATAAAGATCCATTATTCCAAAAACTAAAATTGGGGATCTTTTTTCATACGCCCCCAAAACCAAAGGGGGCGGGGAAAGGGAAAAAGGGTCGGAATATTACCCTTTTGGAATCGAACCGGGCGCCCCGGGTTTGAGGGGAAGGCTCTACCATTGCACTACCGGGGGGGTTTATCTATTTGGGGTATTTGTCGATATATACACATATATAACCCCGCTAAGGGGAAATTGGGGTTTAAAAAAGGAAAAGAAAAGGGAACATTTTAAAAAAACGTAAAATGTCAAATACAGTAATTGTTTTGTGAGGGTTTGGGGTTTTGTCATCAAAGGGTTTGATTATCATTATTTTTTCAATCAGGTCGAGTAGGATTTTTCGTTAATTCCGTTTTGTCAATCGTTTAAAGTAACAGGGGTTTTATTCATCGATTTGCTTACGATCAAAAACATCCTTCCCCTTATCAGACGGACATGCCCAAAAGGTTTTTTTTTCACGCCCTTTAGCGGTTGACTTTTTTCCCCCCGGTCTTTGTTTCCGTAGCGCCTTGAATAAAGCAAAGTATCACACACTCCATATTTTTTGCCTTTCAATTGTGAATTGTGTTTTTTCAGCACTCTTGGAACGTTTTTTTTGTGCACTGCCCCTTTTAGGAGCCGCCGTTACATGAATCGGGTTTCAGCTGTGTGGTGCTTCGTATGTCCACGGGGTGTATTTAATTTAGCAAGACCCGCCCAAAAATTTCTCTCACAGTTTTGCCGAGTTTGGAACACCCCCCGCCATCTCATTTCCTCTGCAAGCACACCTTCACCCGTGAATATTTTTTTTTATTTTATTGGGGCGCTTGGCGGATGGCCTTATGGGGGGGTAAATAATGGGGCTTAACCCTCCCCGGGGATCGAAAGTTATTATAGTATATGGAGGAAAAATATAAGGAAAGAGCCCCAAAATTTTAGCCTTTAACCACACGGGGGGTTGGGGAATTTAGAGTCATAGTGAGTAGGGGTTTGGGTTTTATTATATAGATTATTCTTCCTTTTTAAAAACCCCATACAAACCCTTTTATGTACTTCCCATTTTTATTTCATCATTAAAAATATGTTTCTTCAGTGTTGGGTAAGCCTTTTTTTAAAAGACAGCTAAGTTAGTCGATTTTTTTTGTTACTTTTTTTAGAACTGAAATTTGGAGCCAAATTTGTGGAAAATGTCACATTTGTCAGAAATTGCAGAGGAACAGCAAGCTCTAAACATGAGCAAAAAAAGACAACACCGGTTTCAGACAAAACAACAATCAGACAAAGACAAAAAGTGCCCCACCCATTGGAAAGTTTCTACGAACCTGAGCAAACACTAAGTCCCATAATCATCTTTAAAGGTGGGTTTTTTTAAAATTTTTTTTGTGATAAGATAAAAAGAATGGGAACAAATTTAGTGGAAAGGGGTTCTCGAGTTGAGACCCGGGTTCGCTTCCGGGTTTTCCCCTTTTGGGGTTTGATTTCTCCCCTGCTGGGGGGGTTTCTCGGCCCTCCCACAACCCAAAAAACATGCAGGTTAGGTGGATTGGCATTCAAAATTCCCCCTTTTTTGGGCTTGGTGAGGGTGTGTGTGTGTGCCCCGGGGGGTTCCCCTGCCCGGATTGGTTCCCCTTGTGCCCTGTGTTGGCTGGGTTTGGGCCCCAGCAGACCCCGTGACCCTGTTTTTGGGATTCAGGGGTTAGAAAAGGGATGGATGGATGGATAAAAAATTTGCGTAATGTTCCCCTTTCCTCGGGCACCCCTCCTAAATTTTGGATTTTTTATTTTTTTATTTTGGATGTGGGGGCCAAACAATGACTTGTCTTTCTTCAATTATTTTTTCCCAAAAAAAAATGTAAAAGGGACCAGTATTTAAACACACTTCCCGGCCCATTACAGGACTGAAACATCTTTTAAAAAAAAATAAATTTTTAAAAAATTTAACGTAAAATTTGAAAAAAGGGTCTCAGTTTTTGGACACCCTGCAATACAAAATTATTTACTTTAAATATTTAAAAACTAATTAAAAAAATTAACAAATTTGTATAAGAAATCAAAAAAAAACCCCCAAGCACCCATTAAAAAATAGATTTTAATTTAACCTGATTTATTTTTTTTTTGGAAAGCCCCCCCCTACGGAATGCTTATATAACCCACCTCTTGTTATGAAAGCACCATTTCATAAAATTATAAAAAAAATTAAAATATGTCCCTGGGGGTTTTTTTTAGTTTTACAATCTAACAAAAAAAACATATAATTTTGGGGAAAGGGCGCGGTTCCATGCCCGCGGGTCACACTTATTTCCCCGGGGAGCCAGGGGCCAATACCTCCCCGGGGGCTTGGGGGCACCTCCCCGGCTGCTGTGACCCCCCGATGGGGGTTCTCCCAGCTTGGTTGGGGGCCCGGGGGCCCCTTTGGGGAGCTGCCTGCTTCCCACAACCCGCAGAAGTTCAGCCCCACCCCAAGTGCAATGGACCGGTGGTTAATCACCGGAACGCCGGGGGAGGTATAAAACCCCCCCCAACCGGGAGCGGGTTGGGGGGAAGAAGGGCGGTTTTTCTGGGGGGGAGTGGTAGCAAGGTGGAAAAATTTTGGTTTGCTTATTTGTGCTTTGGGACGGTTTTTGGGTGTTTACGGGGAAGACATGCCAAAAGCTGAAGAAACATAAACCTGTGTGTTTTTGTACCGCGTTTGGTTCGGCCGGGGGGGCTATATAGCGCCATTTACATCTGGCGGTCGGGGATTCGTCCGCCCCTTTTGGAACCGCAAAAAAATTGAGGGCCCGACACAGATGAGGCCGGACAACAGCCGGGAAGGTGAGATCCCCAGGGCGGCAAAGGAAGCGGGTTTTTCCCGAATTTTGGGACGCCGCGATGGGCAAAAACGTCTGGGGGGGCAAAAACCCGGGGGCCGACCGCCCCCCACGGGGGCCAGCACCGGGCGCAGAGGAGGTAGGGCAGGGAAAATTTTTTTTTTGTCTACCTGCCTCCAGCGGCGAGGGGATACCCCTTGGGGGCCGGGGGAAAGGGGTTCCCTGGCGGGGGGGGTAAACCCCCCGGAGGCAGGCCCACCCGAGGCCCCTTTTCGGGCCCCCCCGGGACCCCCGTGAAGGGCGAAGCCCGGGGGGGCGATCTCCCCAAAAGGGGTCCAGCGGGGAGCGAAA
>NW_024385931.1:0-6376 GCF_016835505.1 Polypterus senegalus | reverse complement strand
TTCTGACTGCTTACTTTGATTTCGAAAATACAGCTATTTTACCCAACCCATATACAATGCCATACACTCACAATCCAAAACAAGTCAGACATTTCATGTAAAGACACACTTATTCAAACCATACTAACTCTTCTAAAAATAGGATTTCTATATCAAAACTTTACATCAACACATCACATGAATAGCTAATTTAAACACTCATCTACACACTGATAGGAAAATGGAAAACAATGCAATCCATTTTGCTTTTCAGTGTGCAGTGAAATTGTTGGTATCCACGCTTTAACTCTGCGGTCTGCTGCTTATGGATTAAATACAAGCTGCCTGTCCTCTTTCAGAGTCTTTTTGCACTTTTAAAAACACACATTTACTCATCTTTGTGTATTTTTGTGAAATGTACTGTGGTATAGTGGGTCCTCGGCTACAACAAAATATGGTGAGGTTTTAAATCCTTAAAGCTGTGTCAGTCTCCGTGGGCGTGCGATTATGGTTGCTTCTTACAAAAAAGGCGATGGAAAAGAAAAAGAGAATGCAACATCGACAAGCTTCTGTGCTAAGACTGCCGCTTCCCCAGGAAAGCAAACTCAGTCAGTATCAGGCACCCCTTCAGTGTAATGCGAACCACAGCACAGAGAGAAGTGTACATTGCAACAGGTACACGTCAGAACTGTAGAAAGGACAGACCTTGGGTGTGTGGGAACTGTTAACATTTGAATCTGATGATTGTATATAGCACGGAACTGTACTATTCTTTCCTCTGCATGTCCTGGAGTAAAAAGAAACACCACCATGCATCAAAATGTGGAGATTGGACAAGATCGGAAAAAAACAAAAATGTGGTGGTCCCGCCGGGCTGGAGCCCGCCGGACGCCAGGAGGACGTGGAGGAGGGCTTGTGCCTCCTCCAGACCGCGAGGGGCATCCATCCTGGTTCTGTTGGGAGCCACGGGTCGAGGGCATGGAAGCCCTACCCTGTAGGGCCCGTGGTCACTGCCAGGTGGCCCGATGCCGGTTTATCCGTGTGGTCCTCGGCCAGGGCTGGAGCCCGCCGGCGCTTAGAGGACCAGAGGGGGCGTGTGCCTCCTCCAGACCGAGTGGGGCGCCGCCCTGGTTATGCAGGGGCCTCGGTAGGGGCTTTGAAGCCCAGCCCTGTGGGACCCGTGGCTACCGCCAGGCGGCGCCCAGTGCCTAATTGTCCCGGAGCCCGCACTTCCGCCACACCAGGAAGTGCCGGGGAAGACGACCGGGAGACACGGACGGCTTCCGGTGCAGCCGGCACTTCCGCCACACAGGGTGTGGCCACCGCTAAGTGCCAGGAAGCAGCTGGAGCCCATCCGCCCCCATAAAGGGCCGCCTCCTCCAGTCGGTGGTGGAAGTCGGAGGAAGTAGACTGAACTGGAGAGAGGACGGGAGGCGCCAGGAAGGCTAAAGGACTGTGTGGCCTGGACTTGGGGAGATCGGTGCAAGAAGGCACTGGGGTGCACGTGAGAAAACTTTGTACATAGTGTATATAAATAAATGGTGTGTGGTGACAATATGGTGTCCGTCTGTCTGTGCCAGGGCCAGCGTCACAGTGGTCACTGATTACAAGCACAGGAAGACACGCGAATGAATATGAATAATGTTGCATCCATGCCACAGTGTTTTCCGAAACGTACTATACAGATCATAAAATTAATTATTCCAAATATCATATATACCTATGTCTTTTGTCAGTGCGGCTTTGACATCATGGACCATAAGGTGCATACTAATTCAGCGTGAGCAGGAACACTCAATCAAGTCAAGTCAAGTTGGGGAGCATGCACTGGTATAGTGCATTGCCGCACTCACTATACGGTGAAACAACTCGGGATCCCGGTTTGCAACCCCCAGGCAGACACGCAGTCCAGTCCCACCCTCCAGAAATGACCCTCTATCTGCCACAGCAAGAAACTCTGCTGATATTCGCTTTTGTGCTCCATGAGATCCCTCAGTGCCAGGATGCGGTCGATGGTAGACATTCTAGGCGTAAAACCAGACTGTTCCGGCATTGGTAGGTGAGCAAGGATCACGGATCCTATTGAGTACGCCCTAGCAAGGACCTTACCCGGCACCGAGAGCAGTGTTATCCCCCTGTAGTTGCTGCAATCCAGGCGATCATCCTTTCCTTTCCAGATAGGGACGACAAGTCCCGCTTTCCAGTCAGTTGGGAAGATGCCAGTCTCCCAAATGGAAGCAAAGATTGCTTGCAATGCCAGAAGGACAGCCTTACCACCAGCCTGGAGAAGTTTACCCGGATACCACAGATCCCTGCAGCCTTTCCCTCTCAGCCGGTTCACCACCTGTGCAATCTCAGTGAGACTGGGTGGTTCACAGCTATTTGGAGGATCAGCCTCAAGAACCGTGGATCCAGAGATATTCAACGTCCTAGCCGGAGGATCAACTTTGAACAACTGCTCAAAGTAGCCAGCCCAGTGGGTCACAACTGCAGTGTCATCCGAAGGACTGATCCATCAGCTGCCCTGACTGCACTATCTGAGGAACAGATTTAGGATGTGTGTAATGCTTTGATTCTTCTGTAAACAGGAGGTGGGTCGCTAGACCAAAGATGGTGTGTCACTTGCTCACAGATTCCTCTAACAAACGCCTCTTTATCCGCCCTCAGAGCCCTTTAAGCCGTCCTTCTCAGTTCCCGGTACAGACAAGAGTTGCCATTGAGCCATGCGCTGATTCCACTTGATGATATCCAGGGTGCCCTCGAGATGAAACACCTCCTTCTGGGAACACTGGTAACACCAACACAACCCTAAGCAACCTTCAGGATCTTGTCACAGAACGTCTCCCACATCACATTAGGATCGGCAGTCGTACCCAAATCTAAAAGTTCCTCACACAAACTGCGTGCAAACTCATTATAAACAGCCTGGTTTTGGAGTCGGCCAAGTCCAGGCTCATTTTCCTAGTAGGTGGTAACCTACTGGACCTAAGCTGGATCCTAAGAGTAGCAACAACAAATCTGTGGTCAGAATTCACAAACTGGGCACGTCTGTAGACCCTGCAGTTTTGCAAGAGCCTCCAGCGCTGCCTACAAGGATGTGATCACCTCTTTCACCGCACCACCAGTATTGGAGTACCAAGTCCAACGATGCGGTTCAGGGTGCTGGAACCAGGATCCAGCGATTCACAGCCCCTGACCTTTTGCAAAGTCAAGGAACATGGAGCCACTTTCACCACAGTCACCAGACCCATGGGGACCGAGACAATCCTCATAGCCAGCCCTGTCAGTGCCAGTGGTTGTATTGAAGTCACCCATGACCAGAGGAGTGTCGCTCATGGGCACCCATCAACCACTGAGCGGTTGTGAATAAAATGTCTCCCTTGCCGAGACATCACTCACCGCAGTCAAAGCATACACTGAGATAACAGACAAGGCACCCAGGGAGTGCCGATATCTGATTCTCATAATACACTTGTTAAAAGGAGTGACATCAACACCATCAGAAGAAGCCAATCCGCTACAGCAACAGCTACTCCCCAAGTATGACAGCCATCAGATTGACCAGACCAATGAAAGGTGTATTCACCTACAGAGATCTGGCCAGTCCTCGCCTGCGCACTTCAGAGAGTGCCGCCACTGAAATGCGGAGTTTACGCAGCTCCTCTGACAGTAGAGGAAGATGATCATCTTGCCGGAGACAAGACATTACAAGAGCCCACCTATATGGGCCGCCTCAAATTGGGAGCCGAGTGCTGTTGTGCAGCGGTGACGCTCATCACCATACCAGTTCCGATCCCCAACAGACCTCACCCTATTGCTCTCCAATGTTTTTGAATCTTCTGGGGATGTGGGAAAGCCCTCGGGACCCTTCATGATGTGAACAGCCTTTCTATGGGCGGCTGCAGCAGAGCTACTCCTGTGGAGAGCAAAAGGAGTCCTTTCTGTAGTCTGTGAAGTTTTTATGGTGGCTGGAGTGCCAATCCTACCACCGACCCCATGATTTCCTGCAAGTTGAAGGACCGCTTGCAGGGCCAGATGCAGTTTAACATCATACTCAAAAAACTGAATAAAAAATTCTAGTGACAGTTAGATACAAAGAAGGCAGATTCACCAGCCTTTGTGTGTCAGCTTTTATCCCTTCCGATCAGAGAATTTCCAGTTCTATTGTCTCAAAATACTACTCACATCTACAGTTATTCCCAGTTTCACATAAAACTAACAGCATCACATCTGGGGTGGTGGTGGTGTGGGGTTGCATTGTGATCGTGATTGAGAGAATAAAAGTAAAAAAAAAGCTAACTTTTATAAGTACTATAAATTTACACGGCTGTTACAGATGCAAATCAAATGTATGTGTTTATTGTATAATATTAACAATAATGCAAAATAAGAGCAGCTCACTACTCAAAATGGTAAATTTGGGAGGAAGCCAGGATTGATCTGGCAACCTCTTTATTACAAATCAGCAGTTCTTACCGCTGCACCACAGAAGCTCTAATATGACACTTGTGCCTTTTGTGAAAGTGTATATTTGATATTTCATGTATACATTTTGTCATTTATTACTAAAACATGAAAAACATGTGTTTACATAGATTGTTCTAGACACGGAACACACATGAAATGTATGTATTCCAAATAATTATATATTATTTACCCTCTCCAACTCCAGAACTTCACTCCAAGATAACCATTGAGCACTGAGAACCTTCTTTGCAATTCAGCTGTGGCGGTGGGTGAGGGATTTGATAGCAGGTTGCTTGTGTTGATCAACACATTTACAAGACAAAAGGTGCTAACGGAGAGGTGCTAAGGGATTTAAGGTAGGCTGGGGCTACTAGTTTTTTCGTAGGCTTTGGTAATTCTAGTGTTAAAATGAAAATTTTGCATTTGTGCATGGATTAAATTACTGTATACTAACCCAGAAGTTTCAGTTTGCATCAACAACATTTGCTCAGACTACTTTAAAGTAGAACGTGGTACTAGACAAGGATGCCCCTTGTCATCGCTGTTGTTGCGATTGCCATTGAACCACTGGCAATACATTGTCAAATACTGATCAGATAAAGGGGATTAGCAGAGAAGGACTGGAACTGAAAATTTCATTATATGCAGATGATATGGTACTGTATATATCAGACCCAGAAAATTCTGTGCCTGCAGTCTTAGCAGCACTCACAGAATTTCAAAAGATCTCTGGTCTCAGAATTAATCTGAATAAAAGTGTACTCTTTCCAGTGAATTCTCAAGCATATAATATTAGATTAGATACCCTACCTTTTATCATTCTAGAACAGTTTAAATACCTAGGGTAAACATCATAAGTAAACATAAAGCTCTATATCAACAAAATTTCCGCCTGCATGGAAAAAATTAAACAAGACTTGCATAGATGGTCAACCCTTCATCTCACACTAGCTGGAAGAATTAACACTGTTAAGATGAATATTCTTCCTAAGCTCCTTTTTATTTCAAAACATTCCAATAAACATTAATAAATCATTCTTTAGGCAATTAGATTCAACAATAACCTAATTTATTTGGAATTCAAAACATCCACGCATCAAAAGAGCGACCCTACAAAGACAAAAGGCAGAAGGCAGCATGGCTCTACCTAACTTCCAGTTTTATTACTGGGCAGCAAATATACAGGCAATAAGAACCTGACACAAATAGAAGAACATACACAGGCTTGGTCCGCAATAAAAGTAAAATCCTGCAGTACTTCTTTGTATTCCTTGCTGTGTGCTCCAATATATACACGTATCGGCAATATACTAATAACCCAATTGTGCTCCACTCACTTAGAATCTGGAACCAATGTAGAAAGCATTTTAAGACGGAGAAGCTTCTATCTGTGGCACATCTGCAAGAGAACCACCTCTTTCAACCTTCACAAACATATGCAGTTTTTAATATCTGGAAAAAATTTGGAATTAACTTGCTTAGAGATCTTTATATAGACAACGTCTTTGCATCCTATGAACAATTACATTCCAAATTTAACATTCCAGCTACACATTTCTATTCACTATCTTCAAATCAGGAACTTTGTTAAACAGAACCTTCCAGATTTTCCTCATCTTGCACCCTCATCCATGCTGGAAAAAATATTGCTCAGTCTCAAGGACTTAGACTCCATCTCTACAATATATAAAATCATTTTACAATCCCTCCCTTTCAAAGATCCACAAGGGCACTGGGAAAAAGATCTCTCAATTAATATATCAGAAAAGGTGGAAAGTAGCAATGCAGAGAATTCACTTGAGCTCCATATGCTCAAAGCATACAATTATACAACTTAAAATTATATATCGAGCACATCTGTCTCATCTAAAACTCTCCAAAATGTTTCAGGGCATGTCCAACTCAGCTGAATCAAGTCCCAGCCTCACTG
>NW_024385930.1:0-9765 GCF_016835505.1 Polypterus senegalus | reverse complement strand
AAACCTGTTTCCCAGTTTAATTTTCAACAGTTTAACAAATCTTTTCCCAGTATACCCATCAAAAACCTTTTCTTCTATTCTAATTTCTTTTTTATTAATATACAAATCACACGCAACGATTATAAAAAATGTACTATAAAAGTACATAAATGGCAGGTTATTTTCTGTCCTTCAAAAGAAACAAAACGCTAATATAGTATTGTTATTCACAGAGAAGAAAAGTATCAATGAACCTTTACAGAGCAAAATAGTTTAAAATACAGAATCAGATTTAGATTTTGAAGCATAAAATATAAAAAGACACAAAAGACAATATACTGTACATATAGCTAATACAGTAAAACCTAGTATTTATGATAGACGTTTTACACAGGAAGTATGAAAAGCTTTCAAATATAAGAATCATGGTATAGCAGTTATAAACGGGGTACACACCAATAGTGGAGAAGAACAAGAAGAAGTTAAATATCCATCCATTAGCCAACCCGCTAATCCTAACCAAGGGTCACAGGGGTCTGCTGAGCCAATCCCAGCCAACACAGGGCACAAGGCAGGAACAAACCCTGGGCAGGGCGCCAGCCCACACATGGGACAATTTGATTGCCAGCACCAACCCTGCATGTCTTTGGGATGAAACCCACACAGACACAGGGAGAAATGCAACCTATGCAGGAGGACCCGGCCCCCTAACTGCAAGACAGCAGCACTACCCACTGCACCACCATGCCCGGGTTACAATATAACTATAAAATGGAAATGGTACAGGTTGAAAAAGGGTTTAATCTAAAATAGATATCATTTCATTTCTTGGTGGTAATATTATATAGTATAAAAAGAATATTGATCATGGGAAAGGGCATATAACAAAATATATTATTATTAGTAGTAGTAGTATTATGTTGAAAAGGTTTTTAATTTCCCAGTTTTCAAATAAATGCTGATTGTCATATAGTCTTCATTTGGGGTAAACCTTAATGTGAAAAACAGCTGCAAATTATCAACACTCTGAAATTAGTTATTCTGCAAGATGTAGAGCATTTACTTTAAAGTTTTTTCCTGCACAAATGTTTTCATTTCAAATTTAAAAAAATACCAAAAAACAATAATTAACAAATAGAAACATGCATTGAGTGCAGTGAAAGGGCATTTCATTCATCTTCTGAAAAGTGCTCGCCTGTCTCTGGCATTTAGTATTTCCACAGCCCCCTCTATTCAATGTTTCCTAAAAAGAAATGGCAGTTATTTCACTGATGTCCTTTTTATTAAAATTTCTGAAAAGCTGTTAATGGAGATTTTGTTCATGATCATCATTCAATTGTGATAGGACTATATGAGCATAAGCAGATTTTTCACTGTGAATTTTATTTATATGCAGTGTTTTTTCAAAAATTCCCCCGAATGCTACATAAATAAATACAAGCAACTTTTAAAAATAACAATTCCTAGAGCTGAAACAATTACTACAGATGACACTTTTTGAGAAGGTACAAAATCATTAACCTTATAACCATGAAGAGAGCAGAAATTAATTAAGTGATTAATCACCTGGCTTAAAGAAGGCTAATAAAATCACATCAGTTATATTAATTTTGTCTAAAATGTTGGCAGTTTTTTTTTAGCTCAGCAATGTTTACATTCATTTATTATGTGTTTTTGCATATTCAACTTACTGCAATCAAGACTTATTTATCAACAAGCAAATATTTACTAAGGAGTTAGGCTAACTGTGCATAGATTCTAAACCGATGGAAAAAGACAACTACTTAAATTAAAAGATATGTAAATATGAAAAAAGTCAAGCATCAAATTAGATTGAGTATCTAACAAACACAAAATATGTTTATAAAAAAATAAAAAGATTATTACATAAAAAAAAATTGATTTTATTATGTGAAAAAAATATATAGTAAGAGATTGACAGAAATAAGAAGACCAAATACATTTATTCTTGATACAAAAGAATTGTTTCATATTTTTTATGGATAGTAGCTTCGCATTGGTTTAAGGATACACTGACCATATTACTGCAAAAAAGGACCATATAAAGCAGTTAACCAGCGTATCATTTTCATATAATATGAATATTTCTCATAACACTATTTTTAACCATCAGAACTATTCTGATGAAGGTTGAGGGGTTTTTCGGGTCACTGAAGCTGAAGCCCATCCTAGCACGACTACCCCAAGGCGGGCCACTCCTAGAAGGGTTCCAGTCCATTGCAGAGCATACTCACTCCTATTCATCCAATATAGAACCTATGACTAAACGAACAAGTACGGATCTCAGAAGTTTAAGGAATCTTCTTTTTTCAGAGAAAAAAAAATGTAGGCAAATTCATATAAAGGAAGGTCAAAGGTTACACTTGTGTCACATTAAAGGGTTACATTATCCAAATATGTACTGTTAGAAAATTCCATAGTATTCACAACCTGTGGTATGCACCAGCATTTCCTGGTCTGACCTTCAATGGCAACCCAACTCTTTGATAATGTACAAATATTGTCTTAATCAAAGCTTCAAGGATGCCCTCCCCATTCTAATGTAAGAATATCATCACACTCAAAACTTTCACAGATTTAAGCTTGAGGTAAAATCAGGAGAATAACAAAAAAAGCCAACAAAAACCATGGGTACCAGCATGTATTTGTTTACACTTAAGACACTGTCCATAATAATTCATCATGGCTTATTAGAAAAATATTTTCAGACCTATACAATAATTTTGGACATTATAGGCACAAAAAGATGATCAAACATCCGGAAAAACAGTACATGTGCAAATTTTATTAAAATACATAAAATGCATGTTTTTCACAAGAATAGTTTTGTTCTTGTAGTTTTGTGCAACATTTAATTGTTAATTTCCAACTATGAGACAGAAAAATTCATTACCTGTTAAAAGTAAAAAGAATGTTGAGGAGTACCAAGACTTTTGCTGAGAACACAGCAGCAAAACAAACAGTTTAGATTTTGTTTGATGGACACTATAATGGACTACATTAAAATGGTAGTTACATATGTCAAAAAACCCATTGACAGCCCACAGTAAAAAAAAAAAAAAAAAATTAAGTAAAAGGAAATAAATATAAACCCAATGAAATAGGAATAACAAAATCATAACACAGAGTGTTTGTAGCTACGGGTTGTTTTGAGTTTTTTTACATTTACAGAGTTATCTAATTGGTTTTGTTTAAATTGTTTAACACTAAATTCTGCCTATGAAAAACCTGACCAACCATATCCCTTCACACCTCCTGAATCAGGTCTTTGGTGTTTGTAAATTTGTTGATCAGCCTGCTGTCCCATCTCCCGCTTTGATGGAGCTCAGCTCATGGGAAAAAAAGTCCTCCCAGTTCAAGCCAAGGCCCTTATCTGTGTGTGATGCCTGAACTGTATAGGGTAAATAATACAGTATATCGTTATTTAGAATACATGTATTTCATGTGTGTTCAGTGTCTACAAAGATCTGGGAAGGTGGATGAAAGGAAATGCAAGAAATGCTGAACACGTGTCTAAAGCAAAAACGTTTTCCATGTAATAATACAGTAAAAATACAAGAATGTAAAAGTGTGAAGACTTTAATCCAACTATCAAATAAATGTGTGTTTATTCAAGAATACAACCAATGGCTGTCAATGAGTTTAAAAACTCAAGTTGAAATGTCAATCTACAGGGAGTTTACACATATTCTTAAAAGGGTGTACAGGTAAGAACTGCTGCCTTAGATCCCAAAGGTCCAGGTTCAAGACCGGCACTCAGTGTTCGAGTAGTGAACTGCTATTATTATTTCTACAGTATAATAAAACATACATTTGATTTGAGTCTGTAACACCCAGAGTAATTTTGGTTTACTTGTAAAAGTGCTTTTTTTTTATTATTCAGTTTATTCTCTCAGTGATGTTACGGTCAATGAACTTCCCTTTTCCCTCTTTGATGGCATTTATCTCCATTCTTTACAAGAGCAGTGCTGTGGCTGATGCCTGCTCAGGACTGTTTGTTGTAGCGGCAATC
Organism: Polypterus senegalus; assembly: GCF_016835505.1. Taxonomy (NCBI): domain Eukaryota; kingdom Metazoa; phylum Chordata; class Cladistia; order Polypteriformes; family Polypteridae; genus Polypterus; species Polypterus senegalus. Next base: position 5,753 of record NW_024385930.1, on the reverse strand, counting down.
AAAGATATGCTGTCCCATGACCGCTATCAGACGGGAAACAAAGGCAGGACCAAAACAACAGACAGCTTCATCACAGTATTTCGCTTTATTAGAATGCTTGTCCCACAAACATCTCAGCTTGGCACCATAAAGTAAAATGGGACTCCCACCTGCAGCTAAAGTCAGTCAGTATGCAAGCTATTCATCACGCTTAGTGTTTAGATCAGCTGTGCTGAGGTATATGCCTAAACGTTAGGGCTGTTACAGACTGAAATCTTAGTAAAGTCTTAAATTTTGCAGACAGCTTTTATTAAATTTTAATTTTACTCAAATGAACCAGGACAAACTATAAAACAACTAAGGGATTTTACAGTTCCTAAGGTAATTGAACTGCAGGGTATTTTACATTAAACTTATCACTTGTAAAAGATACTTGAGACAGTATAAGTGTGGGGTTTCCGCCCCAATATTCTATAACAAAGGAAAAATTGAGGTCAAAATCATAAACAGTTTATAACAGTTCATAACGCGACGCCGAGTCCTGGCGCGCGCCATTTTATTGGGGAGGGCCGAAGTGGGGGGATGCGGGGAAGGTCCGTGAGGGAGGATGGGAAGGATGAGCCAGGGCAAGATGGCGGAGGAAGGGCGGAAGTGCCGACCGGTCAAACCCACTACGGAGGGGGGGAGGTCTTTTTCCTAGAAGGAAGCAGAGGGAGAAAGAACTCGCCATTCCCTGCCGCAAATGTTTTCCCAGAGCGCGAACCGTCCGGCCCCCTTTTCGCGCGCGATACATCCCCCTTAGCCCAGGACCGCCAGGTCGGGGACCTAACCAGAGGTCGTCGGGAAGGGCATCGGCGTTGGCCTGAAGGGACCCCACCGGGAAGGACAGTGAACTATACGGCTGTAGGTCCAGAAACCACCTAGTGACTCGCGGGTTCGACTCTTTGTGTAGGACTCCACGAAGCGCAGCGGATCTGTCACCGAGTGAATTCAGCGACCCAGTAGGTAATACCGGAGGTGGGTCACGCCCCCCTAATGGCCAAGGCCTCCCCCGCCCAGACACCGAGTCTCCCGTCCATCATTTTCCCGGGCTAAGGTACATCAAGGGTTTCAACACCATAAACGCTTTGGCTCAGCACGGCACCCAGGCCTGTGTCCGGCCGGTCTGGAGGATAAACGGAGCCCAAAATCGGCGCCGAATACCGGTGCCGACTTTAGGGCCCTTTTCAAGTCACTGAACGCGTGTTTTTGCCTTTCGGTCCACACTACGTTTAGGGACCCCTCTTTGTCAGGTTGGTCAAGGGTGCTGCTCTTCGGAGAGGGGAACAAACCGGGCGGAAACTCAGCAAGCCCCAAGAAAGCCTGTACCTGCTTCTTGGTATTCGGACGGGCCATTCTAAGATGTCTTTCACTTTGGAGCCCTGGGGCCCGCACCCGCCCTTGTCCCACCAGGTAGCCTAAATACTTGGCCTCCTTTAAGCCAAAGAAACATTTTCGGGTTTATGGGAGGCCGGCTTTAGCAGTGTTCTGAGGACAGCTGCAACCGCAAAGATGCCTCCCAGGTGCGGAATAGATGACGACGCATCCAGGTAGGCGGCACATAGGACTGGTGGGCTTCAACACTCTGTCCACCAGGACGTGAAGGTGGCCGGGCCCCGTGCAGCCCAAATGGGAGGACCTTGTATTGCCAGTGCCCGCTAGTGCTAAAGGCGTTTTCTTTTATGGATGCCCTAGGGAATTTGCCAATACCCCTTTGTCATGTCAGGGTGGTCAAACCGAGCCGGTCCAGCCGCTCCAGAAGGTCGCCCAAAGCGGGCATCGGGTAGGCATCGAACGGAGACCTGATTCAGCGCTCCAAAGTCTTTAAAAACCTCCAGGGGCCGTCCGGCTTGGGTCACGAGGACAACAGGGCTGGACCCGGGACTATGGCTTCCCCAATATGTCCATGTCCAACATACGTTGACCCCCAGTTCAACCTCTGCGCTTTGCTCCCGGGGGCCTATAAGGCCTCTCCCGACGATTACCGGGGCCGTGAATTATATCGTGGGCAATCAGCGAGTCCGGCCGGGTGTCGCTACCACTTGGGATGGCTCGAGTGGATTAACTCCTGCCGCTGGGGCGCCCCTTCCGAGTTGAGGGCAGTCGAGCTTAGAAAAGGGAGAGTGACCTATGGGGGCAGCTCCTCCCTATCCTTCCAAGGTTTTAACAGGTTAATATGGGTAGATCCTTCACCGGTCGACGATTGGGCTGTTCCCCCAAATAGTCGCAGGTCCTTTCTCCTTAACCTCGTAAGGCCCTTCCAGTGGGGCAGCTTAGAGTGGGGGGAGGTGAGAACCACAACCCGGGCCTGGGCGGAACTCCCCGAGGACGGAGTTGCGGGTTTAACACCGGGGCCCGCGCTGCTTTGGCGCACAGTCACGTGTTCTTTTAGGAGGGCTCGATTTTGGGTCGACGCGCAGTGCGCCGACGACTCTAAAATATTGGAGGAGGGAGGGGCCCCAGCCCCCAGCCCTCTTTTAGGATGTCGAGGATTCCTCTGGGTGCATCCATACAACAATTCAAACGGGAGAAGCCGTGAGGCCTGAGGTACCTCCGAGAGCAAAAGCACGAGCAGGAGGAGCTGATCCCGTTCCTGCCGTCTCACGGGCCACCTTTGGGAGCATCTGTTTGCCGCCTGATTAAATGCTCCACCAACCCGTCCGCTTTGGTGATAGACAGGCGCTTTGGTGCTTTATCTGCAGTAATTTGGCTACCTCCTGAACGATCCGGTGAAGGGCCTTCCTGGTCCGGAGGACTTCTTTGGGATGCCTACTGAAAACACGTTAACTAATCTCGGCGATGCTTTTAGAATTAGCGAGCACAGGGAACGCCCCTGGGTACCGGGAGCATAATCCACCATGACCAGGATATACTTGGCCACGTTAGAGGCTCTAAGGGGCCACAAGTCGACCCCTATTCTTTCAAAGGGAACATCGATGAGGGGTATAGGACGGGAGACGGTCCTTTCTAGGAATCTGGCGGATCTGGCAGTCCGGGCATGACTGACAGAAACGGGACCTCCCATTGATCCCGCCAGAAAATCGAGCTTAATCCTTCTAGTGTTTTTTCGCCCCGGTGGGCGCTTTAAAAGGGAGTCGCCAACGCATACCTCCCCGGAAGGTGCGGAAAGCAGGCACTCCGCACCCGCCTCATGGTTTCCACCGGTACAACAGATCGTCTCAAGGACAAGAAGGGGTCCACGCTGTGGAACCATCCGCTTGGGGCGTTAGGCAGAACGACAGCATTCCGGGGGAAGCGCAGGGAGTCATCATCCACTGCTCCCTCTTAAGGGCAGGGCGGACGAATTGATGGTCCAGCCTCCGAGGGGCGTGGCCTGGCCGAAGAGTTCCATGGTAGTCCCCTTCCCGGCGGAATCTTCCGGTCGGGTCCGTAGCCAGAAAGGTCCCCCAGGCCCAGCGCCATTAGGGCCCGCCCTTGTGCCGGGAGACCGGGAGGGTGCCACGCCCTCATAACAAGATCCAACAAGGCGGGGGCGTGGGGTCTTACCGCTGATTCTTTTTGACCAGTCTTGTCCCAAAATCACTGGAAGGGGGTTCCGTAGCACTGCACCCCATTTGAAAGGGGTTCCCTCCAGGTGAGATAAAGCGATTTAACGAATGACCTAGTCCCCCATGCACACAAGTGACCAACAAGCGCTGGCTTATCCACTGTCGCTGAAGACAAAACCAGCTAGCCCAAATGTAATGTTGCCGCCGGAATCAAACAAAGCTACCACGGCGTGTCCATTTAACAACACCACTCCCCTGTTCGACTCGCCAAGGGATGCGGCGGGTACAGTACCTCTCCGACGACGCCCAGGTGCAATCCATGGGCTCTGAGAATGTTGTGGGCAGGTTGGCGGTGGCCGGGGCTCGCCACACTTGTAACAGCACGGGGATCCTCTGGTTTTCGTGGGGCCCGCAGCACGCCGAGGGCTCGGGTGGCCGCCGCCCTGTCGGGTTCCCGCGGGAGGCCTTTTTGACCCGCCGAGTCGGAGGACCGCCAGTTGACGCCCAGGACCTCCAGGAGGCCTGGGATATCCTTGTAAGCGTGTCCCCGGGCCTGCTGGGCGGGGAACTGGGCAACGAGCTGACCAGCCTTCCGGCCACCTGCTCCACCACTCTCCGAGCGGGTCCTTCTGGCCGTAGCCAGGCCCCATCTACCCCAGAACTGAACGCCTGCTGGCAGGCTTTTTCGGGGGCAAAGACCCAGTTCCGCCTATTCAGCCGCCTGCTGGCCCGGTGATGCCGAGGCCAGTATTTCCGTTTGAGGAGGTCGATGGCGGCTCCCCCTCAGGAGGTATAATAGGTCGCAGCTGCGGTCCCTTTTGATAGGGCGCCAATATGGACGCCCACCGCCCGGGCCCCTGCCCGGTGGCCGCCGCTCAAACACCAGGTAGGCCTCGACGCCCTCAGAAGCACCCATCGGGACCAAAGGAGGAGGCGCCTGCTTGGTGGGGCTGGCCTCACGCTGGGCCTCTGTCAGCCTGGCTCGCGGGCTTCCAGCTCCATGGTAGTGGCGGCTTGGGGCCTGCTGCAGAGCCTGGGGTCGGCGGGCCCAAAGTTTTGCAGCACGGTGTTTAGGTCCTGGGCCCTCCGCCCTTTTTCCGATCTCCAAAACCCCGCCGGCTCGCCAGGATGTAAAGATGACTAGACAGTATAAAGTGTTGGGTTTCCGGGCCCCGTATATTCTATAACAAAGGAAAAAATTGCAGGTCAAAATCATAAACAGTTTATAACAGTCATAACGCGACGCCGAGTCCTGGCCGCGCCATTTATTGGGGAGGAGCCAAGTGAGGGGTGCTGGAAGGTCCGTGAGGGAGGATGGGAAGGATGACGCGGGCAAGATGGCGGAGGAAGGGAAGCGCCACCGCGGGCAAACCCGACTACGGAGGAGGGAGGTCTTTTTCCTAGAAGGAAGCAGAGGGAGAAAGTTAATCCGCCATTCCCTGCCGGGCGAACGTTTTTCCCAGACGCTTTAACCGGTCCTGTCTCCTACTGGCGTGTGACAATTTCAATACCTGTACATTGTTCCTGTATTGTACCAGTGATTTATAAGTTTATACACCGTTTCAGTCAGTTTAAAAATTAATGGTAGAGGTAATAGAAAAGACTGTGGATGTGTACAGGATCAAAGCTTTTTTAGAAGAGTCATCCATCAGAAAAAATAGCAAGCAAATCAAATGTGTGTCATGCACATGTCTTGTAGTCTACAAGTAGAATTTTAACAAGATAATGGCCTGTATAAAGAACTGACAGAGGAACTACCTAGGAAGTGACCAGAGACCAAGACACATCAATAAGAGACAGTGAGACTATTTACCAGAACATCAAGAATGTATCTTATGTATGACAACTCCTAAATTAAAAACCACCCAGGACAATATCCACCTTTGACATTGCTGATTTTCAAAACATTTTCTAAGACAATATCCAGACTTTGCCATCTATTTTTCTTTTATTGTACTTTTCGTATTGGTATTATTTTTCTTTAATAATACCACTTTGGTTTACATTTTTCTACTTTGTCTTCAATATCTCGAGCAACTGTAATAATAAGTAAAGTTTGGCACATGGATGTGGGAGGTTAAATTTGGGTCATCCTGCTAGGTTTAGAAGATGAGTCCCCCCTAAAAAGTTCGGGGAGAAGCTTTGGTTGAAAAGATTTTTATGGTGTGGTGGAGTAATGAAGAGGACAGCGAGGTCATCACCAAGTGTTGGAATTGATCTGTATGT
>NW_024385929.1:0-85514 GCF_016835505.1 Polypterus senegalus | reverse complement strand
AAGCACCCACACTGAAATGTGGAGTTGGCATTTCCAGAAATATATGGCTGTGGAGTGTTGTCAAAAGTCACCATTTTTGGGGTTAAAAATACAAGGGTAGTGTGGACAAAAGGCAAACATGGAGGCTAATGTTTGCATTTATAAATGACAGCTGTAGTAGTGTGGGCATAGCCTAGGATTTTGTACAGATATTTGTATCTGGAGAAACTGTGTAATCATTAAATTCATATTTGTAGTACAGAATCTACTAATAAGTTATAAGCATGCACGTACTCTAAGAATGTAACATCCTTGTTTGTTTTAAATAATTTTTGCTCACTTCACTAATCCAGGATTTACTTATTTAAAGCAAAAATGTATTTTTTATTAGATTTTAAATTGTGATTCCATTTTGTTACTTAAACTCATTGTGTAATATAACACAATATAAAGAGAACACAGGTTTATCCCTACACTAACTTTTAAAATGATCGTCTTCTATCCCTTGAACTAAAAAAAAAAACTGCATATTGACTGCTATAAATGCATTTTTGCTACTTTATTAGGTTTAATATGAAAAGTAAAAGTAACCATAATCAAAATTTATACACAACTCTTAACTATCCATCCAACCATTATCCAACCCACTATATCCTAACACAGGGTCACAGGGGTCTGCTGGAGTCAATCCCAGACAACACAGGACGCAAGGCAGGAACAAATACAGGCCAGCCCACCGCGGGATACACACACATACCAAGCACACACACTAGGGACAATTTACAATCGCCAATGCACCTAACCTGACTGTGGGAGGACAACAGAGCACCGGAGGAAACCCACGCAGAAACAGGGAGAACATGCAAACTCCATGCAGGGAGGACCGGGAAGCAAACCCATGTCTCCTAACTGCAAGGCAGCAGTGCTATCCACTGTGCCCTGTGCCACCCCAACTCTTAACTAATATAAATCAAATTAGAAACTTGCAAGCACAGTATGTGTTATCCTTGTGCAGGAAAAGCTGCCAAATTTAAGGGGATGACCAGGAAACAAACCATAAGACAAGCAGAGAATCAAAACCAAAGATTAGTCCTACCAAACATGAATACCCAGGGCTGGCTCTGTCATTTGGATTAACTAACAGTTAAGGGGCAACATAATGCTTCAAAACACTAAAGGCACCCTCACCAGCTCTTCCATGTAAATTAGGTGTAACATTGCCTTCAGAACTCTGTGGTTTGATCAACATTTTCAGGTTCTTCTGTGGTAGCAAAATACGCTTGAGTCTGACCTTATCAATACCCCAATCTAAACCAAAAATTAAATAAAGATAAAAGAAAGCAAAAGTAAAAACTTATAAGTTTTAAAGAAGAAGAAGAACATGATAATTATATATATATTATATATATATTTTTAAAATAGTTTTAATAACTGAAACACATCCACCATGCAAGTTCTTGTAGCAGTGCATTGATGACATCAACCACATAGTATATCACAGCAAGCATTGCCATGTCACGATAGAAAACAACACAAGGCTGACCACCAAACAAAATGGTGTCAAAAATGCAGCAAAATAATTTAGAATACCTGATCACAGTTTCTATGGTAAAATAAATGATTCAGGACCTCATAAAACCCATACTGCATTGAAGAGGTAGAGAAAAAAATCTACATACAGTAAATCACAATTTGTTCTTGTGGCATAACCTCACAAGCACAATAGAAAACTTCCACCATTAAAGATGTTAGGTACTTTTGAAATTTTGGCTCTCATCCTAAAGCTCCCCTTTGTTGTGTTACCCTAAGCAAGACCACCTTTATTCCCTACATTTTAAATTTAATAAGTCTAAACTCAATAATAAATGTCTATATTCATGTAATTCATTGAACTTCATGTATCTATACTAATAAAAGACAAAGCCCTCACTCACTCACTCACTCACACACTCATCACTAATTCTCCAACTTCCGTGTAGGTAGAAGGCTGAAATTTGGCAGGCTCATTCCTTACAGCTTACTTACAAAAGTTGGGCAGGTTTCATTTCGAAATTCTGCGCCTAATGGTCATAACTGGAAGGTATTTTCTCCATTAACTGTAATGGAGTTGAGCTGGAAAGGCGTGGGGGCGGAGTTTAGTGTGACATCATCCGCCTCCCGTAATCACGTGAACTGACTGTCAGCGCAGTCGCGTAGAAAACCAGGAAGACCTCCAAAAGCGCTTAAGAAAACATGCATTATATAATTGAGAAGGCAGCGAAACAATAAGAAGCGGCGAGTGACATATACTACCATATTCATGAGTGCTGCTACCTCGGAAAGAAAGCAAGGTGTAAACCTAAACTTTAAATTAAGTTCATAGACAGGCTACGCTGGCGTTTCACATGCCCACAGGTAATGCGGGATACAAGTTTAATGAGAGGGCGCGGGATATAAGCGAGTTTTGATCACTTTGTAACTAAGTTAAAATTGTAGGTGAAGGGGTGTGCTTATGCAAATTCGAGACTGTGTTTGTGGGGATTGACAGTTAAAGGCGGGTGGGGAGTCCGTCATCATCTCCCCTCCCATTCATCTCATTTGCTCTGAGCTGAGCTCAGCGGCTACGCCGTCTTCGAAGCAACCGTCAGACTGCCACCAAATACTCACAGAAAAATCCACAAGTTAATACACACGCTGTCTCTAGAGTTTCTCCACACTGAATCCTCCAGGCACTACTTACAAAGGTCACATTGACAATGCGTGTTACGTTATTTTTAAAATCTTTCCTTTTCTTAGCACAAGCACAGCTGAGAAGCTTCGATGCATGTGCTCCATAGCAGCGTTAAAAATAATGCATTTAATCACACTTTGCATTACAAGCAAAGGGAGCTTTTGTCAATGCATGATTTCCTGGTACACGATTACATTGATCAAGCGCATCCCGATTCATTTTACCCTCGCACCACCTTAGTTTGAGAAGAAGTATGAAAAAATATGAGGTTAACACAGAAAAACAGATCACCAATTCAAGCTTTATGAATAATCGATTAAGCCATCAATAATTGTTTTGGTAAAGCCATCCTCCTTCCATTTTATAATTTTTCCGCCACTAGCCATGATTAAATGAGCGGTAAAAAGTAAGAGCAAAGCGAGGGTGACTTATTTAGGCAGGCATATATATGACAGCAACACTCATGACAATGTCAATCATGTTACGTTATTATTAAAATGTTTCCTTTTCTTTTCATTACTTCTTTAACACACTACTTCTCCTGCGGTAGCGGGTATTTTGCTATATATATATATATATATAATATATGAATGACCTCAAAAGGCTGAGACTTTTGATATCATGAGCGTGTCTGCAAAACTGGGGTCTCCTGCCCAGCAAAAGTCGAGCAGCCAGCGTGCGTGCATAGCTGTGCCGGCCTTTGAGGCGCTGACTGCGCTTCTGCCTTAAGTCAAAGTGAGCACTTTTAATTTTTTCATCCTCCCCTGCGCTATAGCCCAGACAAGTGCAAACCACGGGACCCCTTTTCTACACCACGGCAAAATAATATTAAAGGCGATTCACACTTTCTTTTGCACTTATCGATTATGAGGTCCTCAGCTCGGATTATGAACACACATAGGTGGAGGACTGACAGTGCCATCACAGCCGATTAATGGCGGGGCGTCTCACCAGTCTACACAAGACCCACGCGACTGTCCCCAAAGGCGATCATAGCGTCAGCGAACACATCTCTCTATACTATATAAAAGAAAAGGCAACTTTCCTTTCTTTACACCTTTTTCCTTTTATCCCAAACCAAAGCCTTTCTCTCTTAACACTGCAGAGGACACAAAACTAATTTTCTTTAAATGCGGTAAGGCACATTACCAGAGGCACAAATTTGAGCGTTCACATAGAAAATGTAATTTCAATGTACCTGTACTTCTTAAAGCGTTAATGTTTTACTGTTTAATAACTTATAGACTATAATTTATTATTTTTCCCTTGCACTCAGTGACCAAAGCTATACACACACATATAGACACATACAAACATACACACACACACATACATACATACATATAAGCACACATATATATAATTTGTGTGTGTGTATGTATGTATGTAATGTATATATATATAGATAGGTATGTATGTGTATATATATATATATATATATATATATATACTAGCAAAATACCAGCTTACTTGCGGAGAAGTAGTGTGTTAAAGAAGCAATGAAAAGAAAAGGAAACATTTTGAAAATAGCGTAACATGATTGTCAATGTAATTGTTTTGTCACTGTTGTGAGTGATGAGTGTTGTTGTCATATATATATATTTACACACACACACATAAACATATATATATACATATCTATACATATACACATACATATACATACACACACATATATACACACAAATACATATATATATATATATATACATACACACACATATATAAACATATATATACATATACATACATATCTACATATATACACACACAGCTATTTCGTATCAGTGCAATACGCTGCTTGTTAAAATGGATAACTCCAGCTCTTACGTGCAAGTCTGCGTGGATATTATAAACTATCGTATTTGTTCAAGTTCTATTTAAATTTTAAATAGAAGGAATTTTTAATTAGTTGACAGAAATATCTTTGGTAGGAATGGTAAAAACAGACAGGAATATTATTCCTGAATAAATCAACTCAAACCTTAAACAACTTATAATATTTTGCTCTCCATAAAATATATCCTGTCTAAATTATACAAGTTAGAAATAAAGTAAACATTAAAAGAACAAACATTCAAATTTCTTTACTCTTATGTAATTTTATATAAAAATAAACTTAGATTTTAAATATCCCAAAAGATTTTGCTCTCCATAAAAATATATCCTGTCAAAATTATACAAATTCAAATATGAACATGCTGCATAACAAAACCTGGAAATATAAATAAAATGTGTTCCTTTCAGCAATAACAAATCAAATCATTCAGTTGTCTTTGCTCATATGTCATTTTAGAGCTGGGCCTGGCATCTTTTTGGCACAAGTTCGTTTCTGTTTGGTGTGAGGTTCTGTGTTGTGGAGATTCTCAGGATGGATTGCAGGTGCTCATCAGTGAGGCGACTCCTGTGTGCTGTTTTGTTAGTCTTTATCACTGAGAAGAGCTTCTCACACAGATATGTGCTACCAAACATGCACAAGGTTCGAGCCGCATGTAGAGCGGACTTTTTGTTCTTCAAAGTCACCAAAGCGCCGTGCAAACTCAGTGCGCTCAGTTTATCAGCAAAGTGCGTATTTGGGAACACCGTAGTGGCGACTTGGTTTAACATTACTTGGCAACAGGGAAAGTGGGGCAAGTTGCACTGGTGCATTTGTGTCTCCCATAAAAGCAGCTTCACTTGAAATCACTTTGTGATTGTGCACGCGGTAAAGCGTCCGCTGAAGTGTCAGATTCTTATTTAATTATTCTGCTTTCTGTATCTTCTGCATTGCATTCAGGTTACCCTGATGTTTTGTCTCATAGTGCCGTCTTAGATTAAATTCTGTAATTACAGCCACATTAGCTCCACAAATGAGACACACGGGTTCAGTAAACATATACTCAGCCTCCCATCGGTTTTAAAGGCTCTATTTTCAGAATCAACTTTTCTCTTCAGCATCGCGTGAGCTAGCCGCAATAACTTGCAGCATCATAAGCTAGACTTGATTAGCGCGTAAGTGTTAGGCAAGGCAGCTGAAGCGCTGCATTATGGGATCTGTAGTTTATTGTGTTACCAGCGCTTCATATACCGGGCCATTAATAACAATAATACAGTATATAAAATGATCTCGGGCGGATATAATTACGCGGGCGGATGTGGCCCGTGGCCCTTGAGTTTGACACATATGGACTAAATAGAACTTGAAAAGATATATTTTTCAAATGTGATCGCGCAATTCAGATAGAGTTGGCGCACTACAGCCTGCATCCTCCCTCGCTCTTACTTTTTACCGTTCATCTAATGAATACACTGAGTATGGCTTTACCAAAACAATCATTGATGGCGAATAAAGTATCCATTATTAGTATGTAGATCGGGATATATATATATATATATAGTAGTGTGTTAAAAAGCTAGAAAAGAAAAGGGAACATTTTAAAAATAGCGTAACATGACTGTCAATATACAGTATTTGTTTTGTGAGTGTTACTGAGTGTTGCTGTCATCAAGGATTTGATTATCATTATTTCTTTCAATCAGGTTCGTATTTGTAGGATGTGTTGTGTTCAAGTTACATTCCGTGTTTGTCAATCGTTGTAAAGATGACAGGTTTCATTCATCGATTCGTTTCTTACTGCATCAATAAACAGCTCGTCTTCTTCTTTATCTGAGACCTGACACACTGCATGCACGGGTTTTTTTACACTGTCTTCCTTTAGCGGGACATTGACTTTTTCCACCGTGTGCTTTGTTTCCGCAGTAGCTGGATTTATGAATATGCTTATCAGGCGCTTCATATTTTTGCTGCCTTTTCAATTGTGTAATTCGGTTTTGTTCAGCGCTCTTTGGAACTGTTGCTTTTATCTGTGCACTCGTCAGTTCCGTGAGCCACTCGGTGTACATGCATCGAAGGTTCCCAGCTGTGCTGGTGCCATCTCGTGCTATGTCCATGGCTGTATTTAATGTTACCTTAGTCCTGGCACTTAAAACTTTCTCGCAGTTTAAGCTGAGTTTGTGTCAAACACCACCCTGACCATCTCATCTTCCTCTCCATAAGCACAGTCCTTCACCCGTGAATATTTAGTGGGAGTTTGCTATTGGATTGCGCTGACGGACTGACCTTATATGGGCAGGCACTAAATTACAAGCGCCAGCGTAGCCTGTCTATGAACTTAATTTAAAGTGTAGGTTTACATGGTGCTTTGTTTCGAGTAGCAGAACTCATGAATATGGTTGTATATGTCACTTTCGCTTCGCTTCTTATTGTTTAGCTGCCTTCTCAATTATATAATGCATGTTTTCTTCAGCGCTTTTTGGAGGTCTTCCTGGTTTTCTATGTACTGCGTGATTACGTGGGAGGCGTGATGATGTCACCGAAACTCCGCCCCACGGCGTTCAAGCTCATCTCCATTACAGTAAATGGAAAAACAGCTTCCAGTTATGACCATTCTGCGTAGAATTTCGATATAAAACCTGCCCAACTTTTGTAAGGAAGCTGTAAGGAATGAACCTGCCAAATTTCAGCCTTCCACCCACGGGAAGTTGGAGAATTAGTGATGAGTCAGTGAATGAGTGAGTGAGGGCTTTGCCTTTTATTAGTATAGATATATATATATATATATATATATATATATATATATATGTGTGTGTATATGTAGATATGTATATAGATATGAAGATATGTATGTGTATATATATGTATATATATATATATATATGTATGTATGTGTGTGTGTGTGTGTGTGTATATATATGACAGCAGCAATCCAAGCTGTGAGAAAACAGTAAAAAGGAGGCGTGTCAGACGTCGTGGTACATTTTCTGATGCAGCTACGAAAACAACTTTGTGGCGCTGCTGCCAAATACACAAAACAATTACTTTGACAATCATGTTACATTATTTTTAAAATGTTTCCTTTTCTTTTCATAACTTCTTAAACACATGACATATTTCTTGAAGCTTGGGTATTTTGCTATATATATATATATATCACAGCGACACTCATAACAGTGACAAAACAATTACATTGACAATCATTTTACGTTATTTTCAAAATGTTTCCTTTTCTTTCTCTTTCCTTCTTTAACACACTACTTCTCCGCTGCCAAGCACGGGTATATATATATATATAGATAGATATGAGAACAACACTCATATCAATGACAAAACAATTACATTAACAACCATGTTACGTTATTTTTAACATTTTTCCTTTTCTTTTTCGTACCTTCTTTAACACACTACTTCTCCGCTGCGGCCTTGAGTATTCTACTAGTATATATATATATATATATATATATATATATATATATATATATATATATATATATATATATATATATATATATATATATATATATACGTGTGTATGTATTCATATATATATTTATGTACAATGGCATGCAAAAGTTGCATTGTTTAAAATGTTTGTTACTGTAAATAGTTACAACAGTTAAGTAATCACCTAAAAGCATACAGTTAAAGATGACACAGTTCTTTAATATTTTAATTCTTACTTGAGGTATTTTCACTCATTCAGGCTTGAAAAGGCTTCTAATTCTGCTATAGCCCTTGAGTATGGGAAAGGTGCTATATCTATAAAACTAGCCGTCCCCATGGCTCTGCCGTGCAGTAGTGAAACAGGACAAACTTTAAAATCAACAAAGAAACAGGTATCACTAGCTAAGCGGAGGTAAGGTACCCTCCAAAATGCAGTGGTACATCAACTCAAGCGGAGGCTGGCATGTGAGTGAGGAGGGTCCTGTCCGGCTACCCACTCCTGGCGTCACGCTTCCCCTTCCCCTCAGCCTGCAGGCGCTGTTTAAGGTTAGTGTGAATATATTGCTCGGTAAGAATAAACCCAATGACAGATGTTGGATTATATTTATATATATAGAGATGTATTATTATTATTATTATTATTATATTATTATTATTATTATTATTATTATTATTATTATATTCTTGGGCCATCTGGTATGCACTGACTCCGACTTTGTGTTCTCTCCACAATTTCTCAAATGTTTGGTCAGGGGACTGTGAGGGCCATCAGCTTGTGCCTCCTGAGGTATTATTCCATTGTAGATTTGGAAGTGCATTTCAGATCATTATCTTCTTGTAGGACCCTTCTTCTTTTAAACTTTAACTTTTTTACAGATGGTGTGATGTTTGCTTCCAGAATTTGCTGGAAATTTATTTGAATTCATACTTCCCTCTACCAATGACATTAAGCCATGCTGACACTGGCTACAACACAAGCCCAAAGCCTGGCTGATCCACCACCATACTTAATAGTTGTAGCCGTGTTCTTTTCCTTGAATTCTGCACCCTTTTCTCCAAACATACCTTTGCCCATTGTGGCCAAAAAGTTCTATTATAACTTCATCAGTCCACATAACTTGTTTTCAAAATGCATCAGGTGTGTTTAGATGTTCATCTGCAAACTTTTGGTGGCTAAGATGCAGGAAAGGTTTACTTCTGCTGACTCTACCAGGAAGGTCATATTTGTTCAGGTGTGCTACACAGTAGATCAGTGGACCACCATTCCAGAGTCTGTTAAATCTTCTTGAAGGTCTTTTGCAGTCAAACTGATGTTTTAGTTGCCTTTCTAGCAGTCCAACAAGCAAATCTTTCAGAAGGTTTTCCTGGTCTTCCAGATCTCAACTTGACCTTCACCATTCCTGTTAATTGCCATTTCTTAATGACATTACTAACTGTGGAAACGGAGACCTGAAAAAGCTTTGCTATCTTCTTATAGCCGTCCTTCTCCTGCTTTGTGAACATCAATTCTTTTTATTTTTGCGAGTGCTAGGCAGCTGCTTAGTGGAGCCATGGCTGAGGTTGTTAGAGAAGGTTTGAGGAGTCCAAGAATTTATACAGATTTGTAATTTGTGTAACCTGGGTTACCTGATGATGACTGTGAAGACGCCTTAGTCCTAACGGGCTAATGAAGGTCTGAGACCACCTTGGGAAAAGTTATCTTGGGGTGCCCAGTCATTTGCATGGTGCTCCTTTCCTTTTTTCACTATACAGTTGTACAAAACAACAACACACTAGTCTTGCATAAAATGCTGAAATGAAATGTGTCACTTTGAACTTGATGCCTTTTGGTGATCAGCTAATCTTCTACTCACTTAACTATTCACAGTAACACAGTGGTTCTCAAATTGTGGGGGCCACCCAGAAGGCGAAGTAACAAAAGGGGAGCGAAGATGTGAAAAAAGAAAACAAGAATAAAAATATGAAAAAAATCTGTTGAAACCAAAACAAATTAACTTAAACTACATTCTGATACTAGAAAAATAAATATAGAGTTAGATAAATGTCGATAAAAGTTAAGTAGGTATAATAAAATATGCATCTACATTTAAAAAAATGTTAGGGGGGGCGCGATTAAAACTGTTATGAAAACTCGGGTCGCAAATACTTAAAGGTTGAGAAACGCTGCAGTAACAGACATTTTAAGCAAGGGTGCCCAAACTTTTACAAGTATATATATATATATATATGTGTGTGTGTGTGTGTGTGTGTGTGCACAACTAATTTTTGTATAGCACTCTTTACTGAGCACTATACAAAAAGGCAAACGCAAACTTATGAAAGATATGTTTGCCTATCATGGTGCCTATTACATTTTTGACATATCAACTGAGAAAGAACTGATTGAAAGTGTTTGGTTGAGCGGTATATCTTAAGGTTAAAGTGTTTTTTTTTTTTTAATAATCTATATTTTTATTTTACTTAGGTTTTCTTTACAGCTGAAATAAAAAGCCAACCATGATACATGTTTTCTTTAACTTCTTTAGCTCTTTAATGGCTAGTTTGATATTTATTTATTTATTCATTTATGTATGTTTGTTTTGCTTGTTCTATGTTTGATTGACCAACAAATCTCCATATAAGTATTTATAACTGTTATTGAAACATTAGCTGTAAGCATATTTGATCATTGCTGCAGTCTGGCATATATGCGAAGTCAGGTTAGTGAGCAGCTCCAGGCTTTAAACACAAATGTTAGCTTTAAACAAAACAGTGCCTAACAAACAGCCGCACATTTGTCTAAACTATTTTTCACAAAAACTACGGCATCAGAATTTCACCAACTTTCCTAAAATTTCACAGACCTACTAAGTAAATTACAGATATGAATCAATGGCCGCTCGTTTCGCTCTCACCGTCCACTCTGAGGTCGATCCCTTCAGCGAAGCGGCACACGTCTGTTTCCAGCCTTGCACAGTAATAAGTTGCCGTGTCGTTACTTGACACATTATGGATGACCAAAGTGTGATTTTCCTTCACAGTGAAGTGTCCTTCCGACTCAATGTAGAAAGTGAACCTTAAAGATTTAGAGCTGAATGTCTTCAGCAGAGGCTGAGGAGGCTGGTCAGGGAGTCGTCTGTACCAGAGCATCGATGAGCCATTAGGGTACGAGCAGTTCAGGAACACCGTGTCACCACCGGGAGATGTCACAGTGAAGCTGTGGGTGTGAAGACAAAGGCACAGGAGACCTGAAATAAAAGAAATTGAAAGCGTATAAGTTCCGTTAAAGATTAATCAATACACTTTCATGACAGAATCTGAAGAACTTACCTAGTGAAAAGAGCTGTCTATAAAAATACATTCTCTAGCTTTCTTGTGAGCCGCCACATTTAATTGAGAAAACGGATTGCGTTTGTGTCCGTCCCGTAAGTGAAGGCAGCAAGGGGGCGATTATTAGCCTAGAACAGAGCTCTGCCTCATTTCCTATTATTCGAAACACAGCAAGTTACTCGGAAGAATCACAATACTGTAATTTCAGCTTCTGCGCAACCCAGTATACTGTGTGCGTGTTTGACTTTTGTAAGGTGACTTTTATATTGCGACCGGCAATAGGAGCACCATCAAAAAAGACTTTACTAAGCAAAAATAAATGTTACTTTTTAAGTTTCATTTAAAAATGTATTAATGATGTATAGGAAACATGATTAAAAAGATTATTTTAAATAGAAGACGTTTGTTTCATGCCCTATATTGTAGTGGGATTTCTGCATTAAGGGCTAGTGGGCACAGTCACACCTTTTTGTGCAAAATAAATCCCACAGTAACACTGCTTTTATGAATCTCATACCAAATGGTATATAACAGAGACAAATGCATGCACTGTTATTAAAAATTGCATTGTATTTGTCATCCTCCACGATACACATTCCCTAAGTGGGGACTGTTATTGCAGATGGGACCATGAGCTCTGTAATTAAGTACGTTGCACATGACCACCTTCCTTGCACATTCTACAACAGGAAACCTGACCCCAGATTCCCCATCTAATAAGGACCAGAATTCCTGTTGACCAGAATGCTCTGCAACTTCTTACCTGCCCGCTCTGTAACTAATAGGTTTACTTGTTCACTAGTGTCATAGTGAATCATTGCATGTTTATATCACCCCTGCCCACAACTGGGCATACAGTGTACTGGAGGATCAAATGTCTCAGCACTGGAATGTTGAAAAACTCTCCTGTTGCCCATATGGCTTTCTAGTTTTCATATGTCATGCAGGGCCTTTCTTTGACCAGATGTCACTCCAGTGGTGTCCTTTCTATTAGTAAGTCTTTCCTTAATTTTCAACCTGGTGGTCAAAGCAGTCAGTGTCATGGGGGTTTTAATGAGTAGATGCTTAAGTCACATGGGTGTCAACTTGGTGCCAAAACATATGCAATTGGACAGAGGAGGATTCTCTGTTACAAGTCCATCTGAGGTGGCCTCTTTTCATACTGCAGTTTGGACTCTTGACCACTGGGGCACACAGTTTTATATTGATATAGTGTCACAAAGTGGACACTAGGTGTCGCTGTTGCCCACCTTTAGCCAACAAACAGTACACAGGACATGGGATAAAATCATCAAGAAGATATTTATTTTCTTTCTTCTTCTTTGTATTGTGGCCCAAAACACCTCAACCACAATAAACAGCAATAAATCAGCATAACTAACCACAAAATTCTCCTCAATACCTCCCAGCAAGCTCTGTCACTCTCCCTCCCAAATCCGGATTGTTTGCTGGTTTTCCAACAGTTCTTTATATAGTCCTTCAACAACAACAACAACAACATTTATTTCTATAGCACATTTTCATACAAAAGTAGCTCAAAGTGCTTTACATAATGAAGAATAGAAAAATAAATGACACAGTAAGAAAAACAAAATAAGTCAACATTAATTAACATCGAATAAGAGTAAGGTTCAATGGCCAGGGGGGACAGAAAAAACAAAAAAAACTCCAGACGGCTGGAGAAAAAATAAAATCTGTAGGGATTCCAGACCATGAGACCGCCCAGTCCCCTTTCTGCCAGTACTTCCGGGTCAGATGAAGAATCCCAACTCTTTAATCAGCCCGAAAGTACTGTGGGGCTTCCACCCTCATTACTTGAACTACTTCTGGGCTTCAAGGGAAGGATGACTCCCCAGGGACTTTCACACCTCCCCTGGTGGCACCCAACAGGGCTGAGAAACTACTTGACTCCATTTCTCAGGATGCGTGCAGGAATCTGAGGCACCGCTACACTCCAGGGAGCTGCCATCTAGAGTTTTGGGGAGAGTGTCCACAAGTAACAGCCTTCCCCCCTCCTTCCATTAAAGGCGTCCGGCTGGGTTGAGCTGCTGGCTGTCCATCACAATAGAAAGAGAGAGTTAGGAGCAGGTGCTGATACAACACATTGCCGCACCCACCACATGACAAACCAATTCAGGATCCCAGATTAAGACCCGAGTGCGGCCATGTGATGGGTGACACCTCAGCACAACACTAGTTCAGATGGAATGGAACAGTGGGAGGTTTGTTACGGTGGCTGGACTGCCAATTCTGCCACCAACCCCAGGTTTTTCCCTGCAGTTTGGAGGGCCTACCTGCAGGGCTACACATACAATATGTTTCTTTTGTGTTAAGTCTTGATTGTTTCAAACCATATGTTACATTATTGTAATACTATTCATCATTATTTTTGAAATATTATGTCACATGCATGTACATGTGGAACACCTTAAGGGCTTAGATAATAACAATACTACCCCAGGCCAGCCGAGGGAGCTAAGCAGCAACATTATGTATCTCTTCTTCTTTCCCCTCTGCAGACAGAATGATTGATGTACCGACTCCCATTACATCACTTCTGGAACCTGTTCCACCTGTGCCCGCCTCTTCCTCCCAGAATTCAGCTTAACCGGAAGTACCACCATATTGACTCAGATTTGACTGGTTTCAGCTGGACTAGTCTCTGTGATCTTAAAATGCCTTTTACACCAACTTAAAATATGCAGGGTTTGCCTACGGGTGCACCAGACCCTTTATATGTGTTTTATCTCTCATTAAAATGATTACACAATTCCAATTTAAGATGAGGTACAAATTTTAAATACTAGGCAGTTTAGATTCATTCTCAGTATAGTAAGACTAATGCTGCCACCAAGTGGTATATTTCCAAAGTAAACATTCATATCTCCTGAAGAGGCAACTTAACTGATTGACAATTAAGATTAGACAGAGAAGATTAGAATTAGGACTATTGAATAAGTAGTTCATACTTAGAATGACCATTAGCTTCTTCAGCACCCAGACCTGCTACCTCTTTAATTGGCAACTCCTCAAATCTGCTCAGGGCTTCTAAGCTCCACATGTTCTCAGCTGCTTCGTCCCTTTGCCCACACCTTAACATAACCAGCTTTATCTAACTTTGCTCACCCGGGTTCAGAGGTAACCTGTCTGTTATTTTTCCACCAGGTCGATGGAGCTTAGCAGTGATACTGCAACTGTTTCAGTATTTAATTAATAAATTAATATTGGTGAGGTAAGTTTATCTCCTGTCCAGTAGTTTTTGCTTACATTTTTCTAAATATTTATTTTGATTTTTAGTTACATATTCTAACCATAGATATATCTTGCCAAGTAAGTGAACCAGCCACCATGCAAAATGTGTGAAAAAACAGATGAGGAGGTAAAATGTCAGTGGCCTCCAGCTGTTAAACCATTCTTGTTTTGGGGTCTTCTCATTGTTGCCCCTGTTCATTTCATTAACACCAAAGCAGTTTAATCTGACTAACAAGCCCTCTGCTACTTCACTGACCAGATCAATAGCCCACAAGTGTTATTGAATTGATGCTATTACTCTCATTCAAAAGTGGTCCTTTCATTTTTTTGAGCAGTATATATATATATATATATATATATATATATATATATATATATATATATATATATATATATATATATAAATCTGACAGATGTTAAGCAAGAAACACCTGTATATGTATATGTGCAGTATAAAGGAGGCTGCCACACTTGATAGCGAGTCAGAAGGGAGAAAAGAGAAAGAAGACTGAGAGCTTTAGCACTGCTGATTTGAGCATTGTGGTGATTGTGTTGTGAAAAAGGAAACACAATAAAGCGTGTGTATATTTGGGATATTCTGTGTCTGTCTGTGGCGGGCTGGTCTTTACTATATATATATATATATATATATATATATATATATATATATATATATATATATATATATATATATATATATATATATGTTGTTTGTGGATCAACTATTACATATTTCTCATCACAATTCAATTGTAGTTGTTAATCTGGTTTTGATATGTGTTGCTTTGTCTTATGTAAAATATATTTTTCTTATGCAAAATTGGTTTCTCCTTTAATATAATAAATAATATATCCCTCCTCCCGACACTGGCTCACTGAGCAGTGTCTGCTATTATATATAAGGCATCCAGAAGTGCTCCAGGTGCTTGATGAGTCATTTCAGGCAGCACTTCCAGGTGTGGTGAAAGAACTGCCCATGAGGGCTCAGCAGTTGCTGCAGAACCCTAGTGGTGCCCACGGACCCCAACAGGGCTGCAGTAAACTCCAACTCCCATGTAGCCCTGCAGGGAGTCCTAGGCACCACTGCAACCCAGTGGAGCTGCCATCTAGCATCCCGGTGAAGGTAACGCTCTGGCCACGCTTTCTCCTTGGTCCCCGGCAAGGCCCAGCTACCCACCATTATATATACTGTATATATATATATATATATATATATATATATATATATATATATATATATATATATATATATATATATATATATATATATATACACGTTTCAGGTATATATATTTCTTGCTTTTGGTTCTGGCAGCACGATGGCACAGTTGGTAGCGCTGCTGCCTTGCAGTAAGGAGACCCGGGATCGCGCTTCCCGGGTCCTCCTGAGTGGAGTTTGCATGCTCTCCCCGTGTCTGCGTGGGTTTCCTCCTGGTACTCCGGTTTCTTCCCACAATCCAAAGACATGCATTCGTGATCCTAAATTGTCCCTATTGTGTGCGTGCTTGGTTTGTGTGTGTGCTGGCACCCTGCCCAGGGTTTGTTTACTGCCTTGCGCTCTGTGCTGGCTGTGATTGGCTCAGCAGACCCCCGTGACCCTGTAGTTAGGATATAGCGGGTTGGATAATGGATGGGTTGGTTCTTCTGTACTCATTGACTGACGCTTTATCATACACTTAATTGTGTTCATTTCCTGCTAACAATACATATTGTGAACTTACTTTCAGTAAGCAGGTTTGTAGCAAGGCTACATAGCTTGTTAGTCGGGTTGGCCTTCTGGACTCTCCGTCACTTTATAATGTGGCTGGGGAGGATGTCTGTAAATAGCCCTTCAGGCACTTTTGATGACGACCCAGTGCTGGGAGGATCCCGCCCGGTAAATATTCCAGCAGCCTGTTGCCAGCGTATTGTTTCCATAACAACCGAAAGGGGAAAGGATGTTTCGGCCGGAAACTTTTTCTTTTTAAGGGAATGGCGGATCAAGGAAGGACGAGAAAAAAGAAAGAGAAAGGCAGGAAGCAAGGATGCGACTATCTAAGAATCATTCAGGATCTTACGTCACCCAGGGTCGTCTGTTATTTGTGGGTGGCCACCCCGAAGAAATAATCAGGTGACGAACCCCGAGAAGAGGCCAGGTACCGGTGTTCTCCTGGTGCTCTCGTCAGGTGAGTCGGATCCATGAGTACGGTTCTTCGTGATAGTCAGCGGAGAAGCCGTTTCGCCTTCGGACTGTTGTGTTTCCTCATGCTATATGGTAGGAACTGAACTGCAGGGTTTTCTCCTGATATGTGGACTGCGTTAAATATTTCTTTTGCTTTTTTGAGAACAGTTTTTTATTTTTATTTTTATTGGCTGTGTCAACCGGGGATAGGATTTGGCCGTTGGGAAGGGTTCACTAATGAGCACTCAGGCACCGGGCAAGTAAATGTAAACGTCAAATTTCAATATATTTATCAGTCCCACTATCTTTTGCGTGTGACTTTTTTTTTTTTTTGTGCTAGTTATTTAAGGGCTTGCATAGGGGACAAGAGGGGCCGAGGACCGAATATGTTAATGCTATTTTATCCTTCAAATATCGTCCACTTCCCTCTCGCGTTGTGAAGTGTAGGTATCGCGTTCGCTTATCGGGCGATTGCTACAGGTTAATTTGTATTCTTTGAGAATTTCATGGTAGTTTTGTCCCACTGTATCTGTGCACCAATGCTTCCTTGCTGTCAGTAGCTGCTTTTATGGGGCGCATTTCCAGATAGCCCCATCCCTTCTCACAATTCTTGATTCAGGGACTCACTATCAGCAGCACTGACAAACAGGCAGGTGTCATCACAGCACAAATAAAAGCACAATTCTTTTTGTTTATTGCCACTTACTAACCAAAAACATTTTATGTGTTCTGCATCTGTTAACAGCTTTGATAAACCCTGTGGATAAGAAAGCCTCAGTTTTTCCGGCACTAGGTACCCTTTTATTATTTCATTCACTATAGATAAAAGGCAAAGTATAAAAGCAACATGGTATTTATTAACACATAACAATACCATATAGAAGAAAATATAGTAGAAAATAAACTAGATAGCAGGGCCTACTGAAAATCAGAAATGTCAAGGGCTACTGTGAAGCTTTTGGCTTACTGATTGGCGTTGTTCATAGGTTACATTTTCTGACATCCAAATCAACTTTCACATCTCTTAATGTCTGACATCTATTTCTGTGTCACCTGTCTGTCATTGTCCTTCTTGTCCCTTGAGTGAGTTATATTTATGTTAAAATGTACACATGGGGTGTTGGGACATGTGACATTGCACACATTTAATTGGCTATCTTTTCCTGATGACAAATTACTCTGATAAAAATATTTGATTTTGTACCTCTGAACGTCTTCCTTTCTAAAACTGTAAACTAATTCTGTAATTCATAATCCTATGGTGTACAACTGTTCCTACATTATAAATTAAAGAAAAGCGTTCTGTGGCATCTGTACTTATTTCCCATTCCCAGGTCATACACATATTGAAAAAGAAACTGACACATACAGATGCATAAATTACAGCCTGCAGTTTAAAATTGAAGATATTCCACCCCAGAGGCCTCATGTATAAATGGTGCATACACAAAGAAATGTTGTGTACACCAGTTTCCATGCTCACTTCGAGATGTATAAAAACTAAACTTGTCATAAAGCCATGCACATTTTCATGGGAGCCTCTCATCATGTGTATGCACTTTTCTGCTTAGTTTTGCAAACTGGCAAAACAGTGCTATATTTTTAATTACAAAATTAATGATATTAGAAATAACATAGTACATCTCCCCAATACTGATCCTCTTAAACCCCAGTACTATATTATAAACAAATTAAATTCTTTCACCAGGATAGATTTACCTGATTTACATAAAATAATCTCTCAACTGAGACCCTCCACCTCGTCCTTGATCCAATACCAGCAAGTTTTTTTCAATGAAGTATTGGCCGTGCTAATTGATGATATTCTTGACATAGTAAATTCGTCATTAGATACGGGGTCTTCCCAGACTGTCTTAAGACTGCTGTAGTTAAACCCCTACTCAAGAAAAATAATCAATCAATCAATCAACATTTATTTATATAGCACATATTCATACAAAAAATGTAGCTCAAAGTGCTTTACAAAATGAATAGAGAAATAGAAGACACAATAAAAGATAAACATAAGTCAACATTAATTAACATAGAATAAGAGTAAGGTCCGATGGCCAGGGTGGACGGAAAAAACAAAAAAAACTCCAAAGGCTGGAGAAAAAATAAAATCTGTAGGGATTCCAGACCATTAGACTGCCCAGTCCCCTCTGGGCAATCTACCTAACATAAGTCAAACAGTCCTCTTTGTATTTAGGGTTTTCATGGAAGGACCTGATGTTGATGGTCACGTAGACTTCTGGCTTTCAGTCCGTCAATGTTGGTGCATCATGATGCTTTGAGTAGGTGGTGGTGGTGCAGGCCGCCACCACAAAGAAACCGGAAAAAGAAACAGAAGAGAGTAGGGGTCAGTACGGATTTTAGAGCCACTGTGAATAGTTATTATGAAGAATTGAATATACAGAGTATCAGTATTAAGTTAAAGTGAAGTTAGGAGAAGGCCATGTTAAAGTAATGTGTTTTCAGCAGTGTTTTAAAGTGCTCCACTGTATCAGCCTGGCGAATTCCTATTGGCAGGCTATTCCAGATTTTAGGTGCATAGCAGCAGAAGGCCACCCGCCTCACCACTTCTTTTAAGTTTAGCTTTTGGAATTCTAAGGAGACACTCATTTGAAGATCTGAGGTTACGATTTGGAATATAACGTGTCAGACATTCCGAAATATAAGATGGAGTGAGATTATTTAAGGCTTTATAAACCATAAGCAGTATTTTAAAGTCAATCCTGAATGACACAGGCAACCAGTGTAGCGACATCAAAACTGGAGAAATGTGCTCGGATTTTCTTTTCCCAGTTAGGATTCTAGCAGCTGCATTCTGCACTCGTTGCAAGTGATTTATGTCTTTTTTTTGGGTAGTCCTGAGAGGAGTGCGTTACAGTAATCTAGTCTACTGAAAACAAAAGCGTGAATTAATTTCTCAGCATCTTTCAATGATATAAGAGGCCTAACTTTAGCTATGTTTCTTAAGTGAAAAATGCTGTCCTAATCTCTACCCCTCTGCTTTTGAAAATTTTATCCCTATTTCTAACCTGCCTTCTTAAGTAAAATTCTAGAGAAGGCAGTCATTTTGCAATTAAATGACCACCTCAATAAACCTGCTATTCTTGATAAATTTCAGTCGGGTTTTAGAACAAATCACAGCACAGAAACTGCACTCGTTAAAGTAGTAAATGATTTGCGGGTAAATGCAGACAGAGGCCATTTATCTGTTCTCATCCTCTTAGATCTGAGTGCTGCATTTGACACCATTGATCATAATATTCTTAGAAATCACCTTAGTCAATGGGTGGGCCTCTCTGGCAGGGTCTTAAATTGGTTTGAATCCTACCTGGCAGGTAGAAAATTTTTGTTAGTTGTGGTAATTATACTTGACAACACATGATATTCTATATTCTGAATATTAACAAATTAAAACCTTTTAACCTTCGATCTTCAAATGAGTGTCTACTTAGAACTGGTGTTTGCTTCATTGAATTTTGTCTGGTTGTTGACTGACACTTGGCCATAAATTGATAATAACCCTAATTTCACACAAACATTTGGAAGTTTTTCTTCACATAGACAACCACAGATGTGTGGAATAAGTGATCAAGTAGTGGAGTAGCCAGGAGGACTTTAGAATCATTCAGAACTCCACTTGATGTTATTTTAGAATAATTGCAGTACAGAAACTGCACTCGTTAAAGTAGTAAATGACTTGCGGGTAAATGCAGACAGAGGCCATTTATCTGTTCTCATCCTCTTAGATCTGAGTGCCGCATTTGACACCATTGATCACAACATTCTTAGAAATCATCTTAGTCAATGGGTGGGACTCTGCAGCTGCTAGAATCTTGCCTAGGAAAAGAAAATCTGAGCACATCACACCAGTTCTGATGTCACTGCACTGGTTATCTGTGTCATTTAGAATTGACTTTAAAATACTGCTTATGGTTTACGAAGCCTTAAATAATCTGCTCCATCTTATATCTCAGAATGTCTGTCACATTACACTTCAAATCGCACCTTTAGATTTTCAAATGAATGTCTACTTATAATTCCAAGAGCTAAACTTTTGTTGTTATGGACCTCAAATCTGGAATATCTTACCAATACAAATTCACTAGGCTAATACAGTGGAACACTTTAAACAAACTGCTAAAAACTCTTTATTTTAAAATGGCTTTCTCATAGCTTCATTTTAGTTTAGTCCTTATATTCTGTATACACATTTAATTATCATTATCATTCATGGTGCCTCTGAAATACGTACTAACTCCTACTTTCTATGGTTTAGTGTTGTTAGAAGACATTGCAAATGAAGAATTGGAAGAGAGCGCATATTCAGATGATGATGACGACTGGCTTCTAAATCGGCATATTCAGATGATGATGACGACTGGCTTCTAAGTCGATTTTGATTTCCAGGAGCTATCCTTCTGGCTGTGTGCCTTTGCAAGTTCTACCCACTCTTAGGTTTTCAGCCACAGGAGCTTTTCAAAGTGAACTTGCTGAGTTGCACCATGGCAGCTGTATAGGATAGTATTCTCTGCTTTTCATCCAGATAGATAAGATTTCTTTACAATGTGGTTGA
Organism: Polypterus senegalus; assembly: GCF_016835505.1. Taxonomy (NCBI): domain Eukaryota; kingdom Metazoa; phylum Chordata; class Cladistia; order Polypteriformes; family Polypteridae; genus Polypterus; species Polypterus senegalus. The sequence continues at coordinate 64,258 of NW_024385929.1, read as the reverse complement.
AATGACAAACATCACACCACAATTTGCAGCAACGTCCGGTTTTCCAAATGTAGTTGGCTGGTAAACTGCACACACATTCCTGTAAAGGTGCCTTCAGAGAATAAATGTGCTTATGTAAATAAAAAGCATTTCCACTCCATTAATGTGCTGCTCCATGGTGCAAAGAAAGTGTGTCTCATTGTGCATTCATGTAGCGTAATGTGACACACAATCGTGACTTGCCCGTACCTGAAGAGATGTTGTATGATGGACCTAAACCTGACCCACCAAATAATCAGCCAAATCGGACATTGTTGCAACTTTGTTTGAAGGTAATGAGTAGAATGTAGAAACAGGTAATCAAATGCGGCATTGATTTTTTAACCAATTCTTTTAATTTGTGATCAATATCATCACATAGTACAGCCCTTTAATCCTAAGTTCATTGGCCACATCTCTTACAGCATCCACTATTATATTTGTGACTCAGAACAGTGCCTGTCAGCACACGGTTTCCAAGACACAGATGTGTGTGCAGCCAGCGTCTGAAGATATGCTGGCCACAGCAGCACCATCACTGCCTTAAGTTGCATCCTCGGCATGGGGGTCAGCTTTTGTAATAATGTCTGAAACAAAATAAACAGACACTGAGCTATGACTTACTTTTCTCATTGACTTAGATATCTGACCACTTGTGTGTGACTTTGTGAACTTGAAATTTTGAGTTTCTCTGCCACTCTGTGTCTCTCCAACTTCCTTTTGTTGCTTATACCACTGTTTAAGCCAACAAATAGTATGTTTTCCTTGCCTCCACTTCACATTTGCTAAATTTCTTCTTTTTCAAAGTGCTTTTGCCAGTGTCTTTTAACAAAACACTGAATGGAATGGGCTATTTCTATTAATTTGCATATTCAAATAGGCTAAATTCTAGGGGAGTTGGGTGGGGCTATAGGCGAGTGCACATAAATTTCACATTCATTCGGATTTATAAAGGGAAAGGGCACGGAACTTGGAGTATGCACAGTGTTATGCATCTGGATTTTTTTATGCATACAAACATTTCCAGTTTTGTCTGCATGACAAGTTTTAGTGTAAATTCTATGTGCAATGTTATACATGAGGCCCCAGGGCTCTCAAACAACTATTGATCTGGGAATGTGTGTAATAAAAATAGGTATAGATTATTGGTAGCCTGACACAATCTCCCAGAAGTTGAAATAAATAAACCTCCTGATGTGTTTTTGTTTTATTTTAATCAATTTATATGTTTGTTTGTATTGTGAAAAGAACTCCGTTCCATAAAATGTTTTTTCTCCCACTCTTCATCTCCCTCTCTCTCAAAATGTATACTAAGAGTTGAAGAATCAGACTCTCTTTGTTTTTAACATTAGACATGGCATACTATGACTAGTATAACTTTAACCTTTGACATTGCTACTCTAGCCATCTTTCTCCGTGGGTAAGATAAGATAAGATATTTGATTTCACTTTTTAATCTCCAAAGGGAAATTTGAGATATCACTTCATATCACTCATAATCTTAGATGCTGTCTCTGTGGTGTTTACTGCTGTCAATGCAGCTATTACATAAAACAACATTTATTTCTATCACACGTTTTCACAGAAAGGATGTGCTCAAGGGATTTTACAAGATGTCAAAGAAAAAGTTTAAAAAGAAAAAAATATTCAATTAGATGAGTATAAATGAACAAACAAAATATGCACTTGCATAAAATAGATATATAGTTAATAGAAAAATAGAGTTCTTATGCATAGAATAATAGTTTTTTTTAGTCTAAGTCTTTTAAGTCTTTACAATGACAAAGTAAGATGGCAAGAAAGCAGAAAAATAATAATAATAATAATAATAATAATAATAATAATAATAATAATAAAAAAAAATTAAGCTGGAGAAAAAAACAAAATCTGCTGGATTTCACAGGGTGGTGGTGATGGGGTGGGGAATTGGATAAAATACTGTCCAACACCCACTGGGCATTCTACTGAAAATAAATATAGGTAAGTAGTTCATCATTGTGTTTCAGGCTTCAGCCCAGTCAATCTGGTGACAGTGGAGGCCATTTGAGTCCAGTGGATTCAATGTCTTGTTCAAGAAACCAGTTTTTAGATGATTTGAGCTTTGTGAAATGGCACGTTATCCTGTTGAAAGTAGCCATCAGAAGATGGTGGTCATAAAGGGATGGACATGGTCAGTAACAACACTTAGGTAGGCAGTGGCACTTATACAATGCTCAGTTGGTACTAAGAGGCCCAAAGTGTGCCAAGAAACAAGCAGTTGAACTGGTGTACCTAATAAAGTGGCCAGTGAGTGTGTATATAGTGAATTCCTCAATACCCCAAAATGACAAAGTAAAAAGGGAAAATATGATTTCAGGATTTGTTTTTATTTATTAGAAACAAAAATGTAAATCTCACATTGACTCAAGTATTAAGAGCGTTTACTCTGTACGTCATTGAGGCACCTTTGGCAGCAATTTCAGCCTGGAATTTTGAGATTTCTGCCATTCTCCTCTGCAGATCCTCTCTCTCTGTCAGTTTGGATGGAGACCATCAGTGGACAGTTTTTACATGCCTCTCCATACGTGTTCAATTGTATTCAAGTTTGGGCTCATTGTGACCCTCCATTCAGAGCACTCTGGAGCAGGTTTTCATTAAGGGTATCTCTGTATTTAGATCTGTTCAGCTTTTCCTCAATCCTGTCTTGTCTCCCAGAACCCTGCCACTGATAAACAACCCCACAACATGGTACTGCCTCCACCATGCCTCCTTCTGGAATGGTATTGCAGAGGTGATAAGCAGTGTCTGGTTTCCTCCAGACATGATGCGTGGAATTGAGGTTGAACAGTTCCGTCTTGGTTTCATCAATCCAGATAATATTGTTGCTCATAGTCTGATAGTCCCTTAGGTGCCTTTTTGGAAACTCCAATCAGACATCTGATCACTCTGCTATAAAGTTTCTTCTATTATCGCACATGTTCTCTGGAAATCAGGCTGGAATTTCTAGCTCTAAGAAGAATTATGATAGTTTTAGACTAACTACATTTAAGAATTATGAAGGCCATTGTGCCTCAATGCTGCAGATTTTTTTGTACCCATCCCTGATCTGTACTTCAAAACAATCCTTTTGTTTCAACCTTAGGGTTTGTTTTTGATGTCCTTTTAAAGACAGGTGTGTTCCTTTTCTAATCAATCCAGTCAACTGAACTGACCACAGGCAGACTCCAAACATCTCCTTGATAAGCAACGGGATGGGATGCATCAGAGCCAGAGCTATGACACTGAGTGCTTGTGTCAATGTGATATTAGAGGTTTTATTTTTAATACATTTGCAAAACTTTCTAAAAAAAAAATCTTGTTTTCACTTTGTCATTTTGCGGTATTGAATGTTGTTTAATGAGGGGAAAATTAATTTAAACAATTTTATCACAAGCCGGCAACACAGCAAGATGTGTAAAAGTAAAGGGGCTGAATATTTTCTAAAGTTACTGTGTGCATACACCATAGTGTCTTATGCCGCTAAATACAGAGATTTAGTAAGTTGGACAAAGGGGTACAGGAGTGGAGCTTTAGGGATACTAAGTGTGCACTTAGTGAAGTAAGTAATGGGGTGAGAGTTAAATCACTCATTTTAGTGGAGTAGGTGGAATCTAAACAAATACATGTATATGTTAGGTGTCTTGCTCTTGACATTTTACATTGGTATGTTTGAAGGGATGTGTCTTAGGGCAGCAATTCTCGACCAGTGGTACAAGTGCCAGAATTACCAGGTTGTACACAAGGAAAAAAAAAAAAAAAAAATGTAGCAGATACGAAGAAAGAGAGAAGCTCACTCTCCAAGCCAAAATGCGTTTCCAAGGCTGGAATTTTTGCATGGTTTTGTAGGAACTTTTAATAGCCCTGCAAAGTTTAACTTAATATAACAAGAGAATCCCATTATGATTTCGAGGAAAATGATAATTGTAACTTTTATGTCCTTGTAGAATTAATACATGCTTTGAAAATGCAATCTTGTGGCTAATCAGTTGTCAGTCGAATGCGTGGAGAGATTGTTTATTTGTTTGTAATGTGTAATACACAGCTGCAATAAAATAATGGAAGCCACACATTTATAAAATGCCTACAGTTCTCTTTCCAGAAATCCATTTTCTGACCATTGTATCCAGTATAATGGTTTCATTGTTGCCAGGACAGGATCCAAAAATAGACTGGGTGACAATCTTAAACTCATCCATATCAATTAGCTAGTGTTTTAAAACCTCGACATTAGCCAGATATTCACGACTCTTTTGAAGAGCAAGGCAAATCTCTTCAGTCATATAGCATGCAATGTGTTAATGGAAGCCCATAATCTCAGAGGACTTGGATGGCTGCTGAAAAATACTCCCCATGGGAGAGTTTTACAGCTCAAAGGTTGATCTTGATGGCTCATGAGACTCAAAGAAATTCTCATTTATGTTTCATTTAAGAATCAACTTTGTTACAGATATTTTTCTAAAATATACAGCTTCAGACTAAAAGGAGACATACAGTAAGATACAAATGAGGTTAAAGGGGTCAACATTGAGATTTTCATTTTAAAAGCATAAAGGCATCTACTCTTTGTATTGCTTTAATCTTTTATAGGTTTATTGCATTCTTCATTCCAGCAAGGCACAAGTCTTGCTAGGAGGTGTGGAGAAGAGGTTTGAGAATTATTGTGATTAATATTTGTTTGTTTATTGATGGCTGTGGGGCTTACAGGAACTATTCAGAGAAGAAGAAGCATTAAAATACTTGTGAATGCTTTTAACATGTGTTCTGTGCATCTCTCTGGGTTTAAAGGCAACAGTGACCTCTAGCATTCACCAGATCTTTATTATATTGATACTCCTATCTAATTTTAATTAGCGACCCTAAATTGTCCCTAGTGTGTGCTTGGTGTGTGTGTGCCCTGTGGTGGGATGGAGCCCTGCCTGGGGTTCTGTTGTTAGGATAAAGCGGGTTGGATAATGGATGGATGATGATGATAATAATAATAATAATATAATTCTTCTTTACATTTATATAGGGCTTTTCTCACTACTCAAAGCGCTCTCCAACCAGGAAGGACCCAGGAAGCAAACCCACAACCTCCTTACTGCAAAAAGCAGCAGCACTACCACTGTTTTCCAGCACTTTTTTAGGTGCTCTGATGTACATCCCGACAACATTAGCATAAAATATCTTCAGAGAGTTTTTTTTTTTTTTTTTAATGACATTACTCCAGTTGTCACCAGCAGTGCTGAAATAGGTGATGTAGTATAAACACCTGTGCATGTACTCAAGTCTGATGATGGGATCATCTCTAATTTCTTTAGCTGTTGTGGTCCCCGGCCGGGCTCTTGTGCCTCCTCCAGACCGCGAGGGGGTGTCCATCCTGGTTATGTTGGGGGCCATGGGTTGAGGGCATGGAAGCCCTACCCTGTAGGGGCCCGTGGTCACCGCCAGGCGGCGCCCGATGCCGGTTTATCCCGTGGTCCTCGGCCGGGCTGGAGCCTGGCTGAGACGCCTTGAGGACCAGAGGAGGGCGTGCCTCCTCCAGAATGACTGGGGTGTCCACCCTGGTTATGCAGGGGCCTCGGGTAGGGGGCTTTGAAGCCCAGCCCTGTAGGGACCCGTGGCTACCGCCAGGCGGCGCCCAGTGCCTAATTATCCCGGGAGCCACTACACCAGGAAGTGCCGGGGAAGATTTTATGTGGCCCGGAGAGCTGCCAGGAAGACAGCCGACACTTCCGCCATGCTGGGGCGTGGCTAAGGACGGAACACCTGGGGCTCATCCGGGAGCATTATTTAGGCCGCCTCCCTCCAGTCATTGGTGGAAGTCGGGAGGCAGAAGACGGAGCTGGAGAGGACAGGAGGCGGCCAGAGCAAAGGCACAGTGACTGTGGGCCCTGGACTTTTGGGGAATTCAGTGCGAGAGGCACTGGGGTATTGTGAGTGCACGTGTTATTGGACTTGTATATATTGTAAATAAACAGTGTGTGGGTTGAAAATATGTTATCCGTCTGTCTGTGCCGGGCCAGCGCTCACACTGTACTAAACGTCCGTAATTGACCTTATCATGGACCTATGTATCTGTAAAAATATAACTTTATTGTCCCTCAATCTTAATCAGTTATTCTTTTCATTAAGTTTAAAACCTTTCTACTTTGGTTGCAGGTGACTATTAGCTTTAGGTGAAGATTTCGGCATCTCTTGCACATGGAGATTTACCAAGGTGTCTCAGTGTGTGCATGACCATGCTGGATATCTTGCTTCTTCCATAGCTTAGTTGTAGTGATCTTGTCTCGATCCTGATGGTCTTCACAAAGGTGTTTGACATCCACCCACAAGGATGTGTCATATTTGTGTCTGTCTTCTGCTTTGTCTTCATGTTCATTTGGCTCTTCTGCTTTCTCCTGGGGGCAAATCCGAGCTCTTTTGGCTTGGACTAGATGTGGTTTACTGTTGGACAGAGGCTTTATTGTACCTTAGTGTGTCTGTAGCTCAAGAGTACACATCGATTATGATTAATCTATCAATAATTTCCTTTATATGGGGACTGGCTAAAAGGAATACCAGGAGAATATTGCTACAGTGTTCTTCTCCTACATTATCACTCTCCTGTGTTTGATCCATGTCATGTTCTTGGGCATCTGATGGAAAAAGGCTTAAGCATCAAGAACTGTAAAATGGTGCTTGTATAATTTTATATTTTTCCCTCTGGAATGTGCTGCTGGTATAAGATATGTGAGGTGCGATGGGTTGACCCTAGATTGAAGTTCTGTGCAATTCTGTTGTGTGGAAATTTCTTATTGAGGTTTTTGTATCTTCATGTTTTAGCTAGATTCTGACTTTTAATAAAGGTGAGTTTGTACTACAAAAGCAAAAATCCTTTTTACTTCAATAATAAATATGAGTTATGTGAGTATTCCATAATAATTTATCGTCAAACCATAGTCCTAAAAATGTTAAAGTTCTGACTTTTTCTATGGGGATATTTGTAACACATATCGTAAGGTCATTTTAATAACTCATCTTCTAAAAAATAACTTTTGATTTATCACTTGATATTTTAAATTCTCACTTTCCTACTCAATCTCCAGTCTTTGTAACAACCTCTTGCACTTTCTTAAATAAAAATATAAGGTTTCTTCTGATCTTCCACATGCCATCAGCTGCATATAATGACTTCCTATAATATCTGGAACTACCATAAATATATCATTTATCATCATATTAAATATGATTGGGCTTATCACACTTCATTGTGGAGTGACATTATCTAATGTGTGCTGTTCTGAAGGCCTACCTCTGACCTTTACTTTATTCATTCGGCCCAGTAAAAATCAGCTCTCAATTTGTATAGACAGACAGACAGATAGAACTTTATTTGTTCCCATGGGGAAATTTGGCTTTTACAGATACTCTTTACATAAATAAATAAACACACACTTTGGTCTGAACAAAAACAAAAGTAAAAAGAAAGAAAACTTTTGACTTGGCAGTCCTAGTCCCAGTGAGGCACTTTACAGACATATTGCTGTTGATATAAAAGACTTCAAGTCTCATTTCTTCACACACTCGGGTCCCAATTTGAGGCGGCCCATAAGGGTACGTCTTGTCTTTCTGGCATGATAATCTTCTTCTGCTGTAGGAGGAGCTGCGTAAACTCCGCATTTCAGTGGTGGCACTCTCTGAGGTGCAGATCGGCTACAGGCCAGATCTCTGTAGGTGGATACACTTTTATTGCTCTGGTCAGTCTGATGACTGTCATACTCGGGAGTAGCTGTTGCTGTAGCTGTAGCTGATTGGCTTCTTCTGATGTTGTCCGATGTCACTCCTTTCAACAAGCGTATTATGAGACTCGGATTACAGCACTCCCTGACTGCGGTGAGTGATGTCTCGGTGAGGGAGACATTTTATTTGGCGCTTTGGTGGTTGAAGGGTGCCCATGAGGTGACACTCCTCTGGTCATGAGTGACTTCAATGCAGCCACTGGCACTGTCAGGGCTGGCTATGCGGATTGTCTCCGTCCCCATAGGTCTGGTGACCGTGGTGAAAGTGGCTCCATGTTCCTGACCTTGCAAAGGTCAGGGGCTGCAAATCGCTGGATCCTGGTTCCAGTGCCCTGAACCTCATTGTTGGACTTGATGCTCCAATACTAGTGCTGTGGTGAAGGAGATCGATCAAATCCTCGTGGGCAGACGCTGGAGGCTTTTGCAAAACTGCAGAGTCTACAGAAGTGCCCAGTTTGTGAATTCTGACCACAGACTTGTTGTTGCTACTCTTAGGATCCATCTTAGGTCCAGCAGGTTACCACCTACTAGGAAAATGAGTCTGGACTTGGCCAGACTCCAAGACTAGGCTGTTTCTAACAAGTTTCCACTCAGTTTGTAAGAGGAACTTGCAGATTTGTGTGCAACTGCTGATCCTAATGTGATGTGGAAACCTTCTGTGACAAGACCCTAGAAGGTTCCTGAGGGTTGTGTTGGTGTTACCGGTATTCGCAGAAGGAGGTGTTTCATCTCGCAGGTCACCCTGGATATCATCGAGAGGAGTAGCAGCGCACGGCTCAATGGCAATTCTGGTCTGTACCGAACTGAAAAGGACGGCTGCGAGGGTTCTGAGGGCATATAAAGAGGGGTTTGTTACAAGAATCTGTGAGCAAGTAACTCACCACCTGTGGTCAAGCAATCCATGTCCTGCTTACAGAGGAATTGAAGCATTACGCACATCTGAATCTGTTCCTCGGAGAGTCCCAGTCAGGGCGAGTGATGGAACGGTCCTTCACGGATGACACTGCAGTTGTGACCCGCTTGTCTAGCTACTTTGAGCAATTGTTCAAAGCTGATCCTCCGCTAGGACTTTGGATATCTCTGGGTCCATGATTCTTGAGGCTGATCCTCCGTTTATCTGTGAACCACCCAGTCTCACTGAGATGGCACCAGGTGGTGAACCAGCTGAGGGGGAAAGCTGCAGGGATCTGTGGTATCCGGGGTGAACTTCTCCAGGCTGGTAGTAAGGCTGTCCTCCTGGCCTTGCAAGTAATCTTTGCTTCTATTTGGGAGACTGGCATCATCCCAACTAACAGGAAAACGGGACTTGTCGTCCTTATCTGGAAAGGGAAGGGTGATCGCCTGGATTGCAGCAACTACAGGGGGCCAACACTGCTCTCTTTACCAGGTAAGTTCCTTGCTAGGGTCGTCCTCAATAGGATCCGTGATCACTTGCTTACCTACCAACGACACGACACAACACTGGTTTTACGCCTAAGAAGTCTACCATCGATCGCATCCTGGCACTGAGGTTTCTCATGGAGCAAAGCGTGAATATCTGCAGAGTTCCTTTGCAGCCTTTGTCGATTTTCACAAAGTATTCGACTCAGTTGATCGAGCTGCCCTGTGGGACATGCTGAGGGTTCGTGGAATTCCCTCGAGGTTTATGGATATCATGGCGGCCTGTACGCTGGTACTGTGAGTACCGTGCAGAGTGGAGGCAGGACCTCTGCTTTTCCTAGTTGATTCTGGGGTTCGTCAGTGGTGTGTTCTGCTCCTACTCAGTTCAATGCTTGTATGTACTGCGTGTTGTGCAGGGTTTTGGGGTCCGGCGTCTGTGGGGCATCTGTTGGTGAAGAAAGATTCATGGATCTTGACTTTGCTGACGATGCTGTGATCTTCGCGGAGTCAATGGAGGCTGTGATCGGGGCGCTCAACAGACTGAGTGAGGAGTCTGAGTGTCTGGGCTTGCGAGTGTCCTGGATAAAAACCAAGATCCAGACTTTTACTGACCTCTTGGGCACAGATCATTGGCAGTGTGTCTGTTTGTGGAGAGCGCGGCCTTGTTGAGAGGTTTACTTACCTTGGCAGTAACATTCATTTCTCTGGCGACTCTTCTTTTGAAGTCAGTAGATGGATTGGGAGAACATGGGGGTCATGAGGTCACTGGAAAGGGGTGTGTGGTGCTTCCGATATTTATGCAAAAGGACGAAGGTCCAAGTCTTTAGAGTCCTGGTGCTTCCTGTCTTGCTATATGGTTACGAGACATGGACACTACCCAGTGATCTGAGACAAAGACTGGACTCCGTTTGGTACTGTGTCTCCCTGGAAAATCCTTGGTGTGACTTTGTGTTGGCCATGGATTCTCGAGTGAGGCACATCACCTGCACTGTGAGGGAGCGCGTCAGTTACGCACTACAGTCATGTGGCTTGTTTCACAGAATGTGATTCGCTCGTAAGATCCTCATTGTTGGGGACCCAAGTGTCTGGACTAGGCCAAGGGGTCGCCCACGTAACACCTGGCTGCGGCAGACAGAGGGTCATTTTCGAGTGTAGGACTGGACCGCGTGTCTGCCTGGGGTTGCAAACCGGGATCCTGAGTTGTTTCATCATGTGGTGGGTGCGGCAACGCTCTGTACCAGTGCATGCTCCCCAACTTGACTACTGGACTTAACTTTTTAAGAATACCTTATAACTTCCATATTTGACTTGAAATGTATTTTATTTACTTTCATACATTTAATCAGTTCTTCCAATTTAAAAAGCTATTATAGGCATCATCCAAGCTATTAATTCCCTCTTCACTTTATTTAAACCTTCTTAATATCAAATTCCTTATGTCAATTTTTCTGTCCTCTGTTAAAATGTGTTCATTGGGGACCTCTAGTGGCTAAATTAGATATTGTTTTATACTGCTATTAAGACTCCATCTTGAAGCAAGCAGCACGTGGACAAGCAGGTGGCAAACATCCATTTCCATCCGCTGTTTATTTGCCCTTGTAAAGGCATAATCTGTAGGTATTTTGTTTCTTTATTAGTATATACATTGTTTTGAGTGTTAGTTGTTCCTTTTACTATTTTGCAAATGTTTAGTGTATACGTAAATATATAGGCCTACAGTATGTATATGATTGTTCAAGGCCTATTATTATGTATTTGAATATGAAGCGGCAGGATGTCTTTGTGCTAAAGAATCTGTTTTGTAATATATTTGTCATTTCATAAAAAATAACAAGTAATTTGTATTACATTTGAAGGCATTTTAAGGAAAATGTATATTAAGTTAGCAAATTCTAATAGGTATTGCTTTTTACTTTACAGTTTCGCACCACTTTCATTAAATGCCTAAATATCATCAGTGCCTTGGGTGTTTGTTGAAGGAGTGTTTAGCTCGCTGCATAACTACGTGCAAAGCGCGTGGTGAGGGCAGAAGAGTGAAAAGATTTACTTCATTTCAAGAGCAGCCACGTGGATCGGAAACACGTTTGTCTGTTTCACTTGAGTCAGCAATGTCTGACACAAACCCCAACACCATTGATCCTCAGGACTTAGAAATCAGGTCCGAATGCCGTATGGTCAACAATTTCACATCGCTCAAGTAAGTACTCAGTTAGCATCGCTGCCGCAGGCCCATCCAAAGGCTGAAGCTGCACGCACAAAGGCTACATAAGAGATAGAGATGAAAGTATAGCAGGCACGTTTAGAAGCAACTTTAAAAGCTCTTAGGGAAGAGGCTGAGGCTGCATTAGTAGAGGCACAGGTTCTCGAAGAAGCAGCATTTAAAGAAAATGACAAACGCATCAGTGAAGCTAAATACCTAATGTCACTACAACAGTCAATTCATCGGACTCAAGAATATATTCAAGCGCATTTTGCTGTTCATGAAAATTACATTTTAAAATTAATTAAAATTTTTAAATTACAACATTACATCATTACAACACTCAGTAAGCCACAATCACTTATTCTCCACTTCCCACACAATTAGATTTTGGTGGTCTCCTCATGACAAACATAAGTTGCCACAGTCAGAACTCTCACATTATATTACCAAAGAACCATCAAAACAAAAGCTTCATGTTAATGACTGTATAAATTTCAATAAGTTTGACTGCTGGTGCAATGGCCTCCAAAGCACACTCACAATTCAATACAGCAGTGTTTAAAGAAAACCAGCTCCCACCCATCTGCTCAAGCAAATCTTCAGATATGTCTGACCTTGCGGCATATTTGGCTCGTCGTGATCTTTTAACAGGAGGACTTAAGCTGTTTGACAATCAGCCAGAAAATTATTTGTCCTGGAAATCTAGCTTTCACAATGACATAGAAGGACTGAACCTCAAACCAAGTGAAGAGCTAGACCTTCTTATTAAGTGGCTTGATGGCGATTCACTGCGACATGTTAAAAGAATCAGAGCAGTTCATGTCCGTCACCCACTATCTGGCCTGAAAATGGTTTGGGAAAGATTAGACAAACTTCATGGCTCTCCAGAAGCAATTGAAGCTTCACTTTTCATTAGACTTGATGGCTTTCCAAAAGTCTCAGCAAAAGACTATCAAAGACTTCAAGAGCTTGGAAATTTTCTCCTTGAAATAGAAGCAGCAAAAAATGATGGTTACTTACCTGGACTTAGCTTTCTCGATACTGCCAGAGGAATAAATCCTATTGTGGAAAAGCTGCCCCACAACCTTCACGAGAAATGGATTTCCCAGGGCTCATGGTATAAAAGAGAAAATTGTGTACAATATCCTCCATTTTCATTCTTTGTAAATTTTGTGTGTTGCTATGCAGAGATGGAAACTGATCCCAGGTTTGTTTTCTCAGCTTCTAGGGCAGGGTCATTTGGAAGTGATGTGTCATTGTCCAAACCATGGAAACCTACCAATACCATCTCAGTAAATAAAACTGCTATCAAAGACTCTACCACACTTACCTCCTCTGAAAAATCTCTAGGGATCTGTACAAAAATGTCCAATTCATAATAAGCCTCACACTCTCAAAAACTGCAATGCTGTCAGAGAAAGACCACATGAAGCATGCATGATCTTTAAGGAACATCGCATTTGTTTCAGATGCTGTGCTTCATCAAGGGACCAAGCCAAAGACTATAAAGCTGTCATACTTTGCCTTACTCTGCCAACCCTTATTGAGTGCAATTTGATACCTGACACCAGGGATGAAATCCCTACACCTGAAGCTGCATACAACCATCCTCATCTCAGAGTTATTGCTAACAGCATTCCACCTCTTGACCTCTATGCTGAGATTCTCTTGTTGCTTGGCAGAGACATTATCTGTGCACACAAAGTAAGAAGCCAACACAATGGTCCAAATAATGCCCCTATGACCAACGATTAGATCTAGGATGAGTCATTATCAGTGATGTCTGTTTGGGGGCATTCACAAGTCATCTTTAAAAGTCCTCAAAATCAGTGTCCTCGAGAACGGATGACCAAGCTACTTCCAACCTTGTGAAAGCAGTATCTGCGTAAAGAGAAGCTCTCAAATGAGAAGGGTAAATCAACTTCTACCTCATTTACTAGCTCTTGGTCACAGAATTTAGATAAGCTAATCTTCAGTCATTCAGAGGATGATAACAAGCTAGCGGCCTCTGTTGAAGATGAGACTTTCCTCCACATAATGAATACAGAAATTTTCAAGGATAACTCAAACAGCATTGAAATGATGCAAGCCTTCCCAGGAGAGGATCTAACCAGCAATCTATGTGACCTTGACTTTGGCCAAGACCAACCTTCCATGCAGTGCAGTTTAGGCCTTAAATGGGATCTAACAAAGACACATTAACCTTTCAGGTAGATGCCAGTGAGAAGCCCTTCACACGCCGTGGTGTCTTATCTATGGTAAACAGTCTGTTCGATCCCTTGGATTTGCTGCTCCTGTAGGCATACAAGGTCGTCTTATTTTGAGAGAACTTACCTGTAGTGTATGTGGATGGGATACTCCACTTCCCAGTGAGAAGTGCGAAGAGTTCCAGAAGTGGAGTTACTCCCTTCAGCATCTCAAAGAATTGACAGTACCCAGACTTTACACATCACTCTCGTTTTCGTCAGCTCAAAGGAGAGAGCTCTGTATCTTCTGTGATGCATCAACTAAAGCACTTGTGGCAGTTGCTTACCTTAAAGTCACAGACGCCAAAGGACAGACTGAAGTTGGTTTCATCTTTAGTAAGGCAAAACTAGCTCCAAAACCAAAACTTACCATTCCAAGGCTAGAACTCTGTGCAGCCGTCCTTGCAGTTGAAATTGCAGAGATGATTTCTGAAGAACTGGACACACAACTGGATGACACAAGGTTTTTCACGGATAGCAAAGTAGTGCTTGGCTACATATGTAATGAAACCAGAAGGTTATATGTTTATGTCCACAACCGAATCCAGCGTATTAAGTGCATCTCAAACAAGTCAGTGGAAGTATATTCCCACCCACCCAAACCCAGCTGATCATGCAACAAGAGCACTTCCAGCAAGTCAGCTTGCTTGTTCTTCATGGTTAACTGGACCTGCTTTCCTGGCTGACGCAAGACGAAATCAGCTGCAGACAGAAGTATTTGACCTCATTGATCCTGCATTTGATGTAGAGAGGTCCAGAGGTAACTGTGTGTGTCTCACAAATGTCATACAACCAAGTTGGCAGTGCATGTTTTGAACGGTTTTCGAGCTGGAAATCACTTTGTAGGGCTATTGTTCATCTCTCACACATCAATCATAACTTTAAACTAGCAACCAAGAATAACGCTTGCCATGGCTGGCATGTCTGCAACAAACCCTTTACCAAGGAACAGTATGACCAAGCCAAAGCTTGTATCCTAACTAGTGTTCAAATTGAGACCTATGCAGAAGAAATTAATTATGTACAGTCAGGAAAAGAAATTTGCAAACAAAGCTCTCTAATTAGACTTTGTCCGTTTGTTGACTCACAATGTCTACTTTGGGTTGAAGGCAGGTTGGCGAAGGCACATCTCTCATCAGATGAAATACACCCAATAATTATACTTGGTAAGCACCATGTTGCCAGACTGCTAATTAGACACTACCATGAACAGGTGCAGCATCAAGGCAAACATTTTAGTGAAGGGACTGTAAGAGCAGCTGGTTTCTGGGTTGTCGGGTAGGAAAGTGAGCCATCAGCAGCACAATTCACAATTGTATGACCTGTCGTAAGCTAAGAGGAAAAAGGGAAGAACAAAAGATGGCATATTTGCCCATAGATCGCCTAAGCACAGATCCTCCATTCACTAATGTGGGATTAGATGTATTTGGTCCATGGACCGTAGTCAAAAAACACGTGGTGGCTACCTAAATAGCAAACATTGGGCAGTAATATATACTTGCCTATCCACGAAAGCAATACACATTGAGGTCATTGAATCAATGAACACTTCCAGTTTTATTAATGCTCTAAGGCAATTCTTTGCAATCAGAGGAGCTGCAAAGAAGCTAAGATCTGACCAAGGAACAAATTTTGTAGGAGCCTGCAGAGAGTTACAAATAGACTCTAATGCCTGCAAGAACAAGGAAGTGAACAGTTATCTTACAGATCAAGGATGCACATGGCAGTTTAACCCTCCACACTCCTCACATATGGGAGGCAGTTGGGAACGAATGATTGGCATAACATGACGAATATTAGATTCTATGTTTCTCCAGTTTGGACCTAGGAAGATCACACATGAAGTTTTGATTACATTTAAGGCTGAAATTACTGTTATAATAAAGTCCAGGCCACTTGTTCCATTGTCTACAGATCCACATCAACCACTTATTCTTACTCCAGCTATGCTTCTGACTCAAAAAGTTGGGGTTCCTTCAACAACTCCAGATCAGTTCACTGATAGAGACCTTTACAAAAGTCAATGTCATCAAGTGCAGATCTTAGCTAATATTTTTTGGCAACGATGGAGACTGGAGTACATCCATAACCATCAGACTCATCACAAATGGAAATATGAGAAACCAAACCTAAAAGAAGGAGATGTGGTGATGATGAAAGACAAAGTTAACAGGTATGAATGGCGGTTGGGTAAATCATGAAAACATTTCCCAGTGAAGATGGAAAAGTAAGGAAGGCGAAGTGAAGATTGTCAAAGATGATGTATGCAAGTTTTCCTGTGACCAGTCTCTGAGGTCATTCTTCTAGTATTTGGGGACACAGACCTATGAACGTTATTTTACAGGGTTGATCCCATTTGTTGAGTTTGTGTTAGTTTGAAATCTTTAAGGCGGGGAGTGTTCTGTCCTCTGTTAAAATGTGTTTGTGGGGAACCTCTAGTGGCTAGACTGGGTATTGTTTTATACTGCTATTAAGACTCCATCTTGAAGCAAGCAGCACATGGAGAAGCAGGTGGCAAACATCCGTTTCCATCCGCTGTTTATTTGCCTTTGTAAAGGCATAATCTGTAGGTATTTTGTTTCTTTATTAGTATATACAGTACATTGTTTTGAGTTTTAGTTGCTCTGTTTATTATTTTGCAAATGTTTAGTGTATGCGTAAATATATACAGTATGTATATGATTGTTCAGGCCTATTATGTATTTGAATATGAAGTGGCAGGATGTCTTTGTGCTAAAGAATCTGTTTTGTAATATATGTCATTTCATAAAGAAATAATAGCAAGTAGTTTCTATTAAATTTGAAGGCATTTTTAAGGAAATATATATATTAAGTTAGCAAATTCTGATAGGTATTGCTTTTACTATACAGTTTCACACCACTTTTATTAAATGCCTAAATATCATCAGTGCCTTGGGTGTTTGTTGAAGGAGTGTTTAGCTCGCAGCATAACTACGTGCATAAGCGTGTGGTGTGGGCAGAATATCAATCATTTCATTATCTAGATTGACATTACTAGAAATCTTCCTAAAATGTTTGGCAATGTGCTTTTCTTTATCAGTTAGAGCTCTCTTCTTTTCCCAATCCAACACTGGAATAGCATGGTCTTTACATCACCCATTCAATGCTCTAACTTTGTATTTTGTATTTCCTGGCCATATATCATATACATTTCCCAGCCTAACCACTAGATACTAGTGAACTAAATTGATTAGATAGAGAGTTAGATAATTTTGATTCAAGGTGTTTAGTTTGTTGTTGTATCTATTCTTGTACCTGAGCCATCATTCTACCAAAATTAGATTTGTCCATAACATTATCTCTTATCCTACCATTTTCATCTGCTTTTCACTACCTCATAACGATATTGTAAGCATTAAAGACACCACACTGATTGACCGTGTTTCCTTTATTTCCAACTAGTTTTTCTAATTTATCAAAACGTATTGCTTTACACGGGTTACAAAAGTGAATGATTATACAACTGTCTTTTTTACAGCATACCTCTTTCAAATTATATCTCAGGTCTATGGCCTCATCAGTTTCAATAATTGTACAATGTGTATTATTCTTCACTAATATCATACACTAACTGCCATTTTCACTTCTATCTTTCCTGATACTTGTGTATCCCAGAATTTTAAACTCAGGTACTGGCCTCAACCAGTCTCTTGTGTACATATTATTTATGTTTTATTATCCATATCCTGTAAATAAAATTTAAATTCATAATAATTTCCTAATAGACTCCTTGCATTCCAATTTAAAACATTAAATGACATTAAAAAAAAAAATGATCCTTTTATAAAATATCGTCAAATACATCATCAAATTAAATATCTTGAATCTGCATGTATTTTTCTGCAGCCTTAACTATACTTTTATTTTTATTCAGTTTTGCTTTTCATTTGAACGGTATGGTTTATCACCATAATAACATGCTATAAAGTTGACTTTATTTATTGCCATAACATCTGTATCCACTTGTTCTTCATTTATATTTCTATCAGTTTATTTTCTTCTTTCTGAAGATTAACTTCTTGAATTTTTGATGTTATTTTGTTGTTACCTACTTTTCTCCCTTACATTACCTAATTCTTCCACATAAGTCATTTTATACTCGGTTCTCATTTTATGAACTTCTTTTGTCTTCTTATATTTTGTGCATCCATCATATCCAGCACTGTGATTTCCATTGCAACTGCAACATTTTATCTCCACTCTTTCTTCACATGTCCCAAGTTCAGGTTTATCATCTCATCTACTAAAGCATTTTGTACTTCTACACGCTACTGCTAAGTGTCCTATCTCTTCTGACAACTAAACCACCAAATCATCATTGCAAGAACATTTATTCATTCAGCGGGAAATTCAAATGCATACAGCGGCAAAACAAAAACATCAAGATTCAGACTCACAGGACAAATAATACAGCCAATCGATCAACTGACAAATGAATAAGTATGGATTTATTTAATAAGTACATCAGGTGGAGGCACTGAATTGCCAGATACAAGTGGGTAGGAAAGACCCCAGATGCACTTCTTAGCACACTACTCTGGAATGTGCCTGTGGCTAAAAGTGCTTGTGGAGAGATGGCATCCACTTTTTCCCCATCCTTTTCCACAACAGCTTCCAGTGTGCCCAGGGTTTGTCCTGTGATGGCGCAGGCTTTTCTGATACGTTTGCTCAGACATTGTGCTTCTTTTGAGCTCAAGTCGCTTCCCCAGGAGACTATGAAACTGCTGTCTGTTGGTCAGGTAGTTTATGATCAGGATATTGTGGGGACATCAAGATTCAAAGCCTTTTCTCCAAAGTGGTGTTAAAAGCAGTGATAAAGTTACAGAATGTGATCCTGAGTGGTGCTAGTTTTGTCCAAGTGAGAGTAGGTTCTATAACATGTAGATGAAAACATCCTCCACACCTCTATGTGACTGATAGGTAAACTGTAGAAGATCCAGATATTCTGAAGCCAGTGGTCATAGCTGTTTTAGGACCAGCCTCTCAAAAGTCTTCATGATGTATGAGGTAAGAGCAACTGCTCTGAAGACATATTAAGAAGGTTAATTTTGGCTCTATCGATCTATCGCTGGCAGGAAGTGTTTCTGGCTCCTGACCACAGCACAATTGTGTGGACTCCTCCTGCATTCAGTGGGCATAAATTTGGCTTGCTGGAGGAAAGATGGAAATAGAAGAATCTACCCCAGAAAGCGTACAAGAGCCTCCATTACATTTTATTTCTTTTTATTCTCCCAGACATCAAGGAAATAAAATATCAGAAATTCAAGGTAACTGATATTTTTGTCTTCTGTTGCCTTATGCAAAGGAAAGAAAAGAGCAGTGTAGTGGAAGGTTACACTGATGGCGTAAGCCATCGGATATTCAAGATCAGCATGAGACAGATTGCTGGGATAACACAATGCAGAACTTTTGGTCAAGTATCATAAGTTACTGGGAAATATAGTTATATATGCTTATAATTTATAAAACACTTGTTGAATTTTAATTTTGAGTTGAATATATGTACATAGCAACTGCTGTAAGTTTATTGTGTAAATGTTTATACATGTTTATATATGTTTATTATGTGCATGTGGACGCTGAAGTCGGAAAAACAATGGGAGTCAAAAACACCAATTTAAAATAAAAGCAATTTCTTTATTCTTGGTAAGAGAGGCTGCCTGCCTGCCTGCTCAAGTTGCTACTGACAGGTCAGATCAGACAACCTGTCCAAAAAGGGAGTTTGCTCAGTTTTATGCCAGTTCGTTTACTAAACAAAAAAGGAAGTATGGCAGTTCAATTTGAGGTCACACACAGTTTGCAAGTAGTTTAAGATGACACATTAAATCATTACGTGCAGAAGTACACGGTAGTCTTTATGGCTATTTTGCAAGACCGTTTACAGAGAGAGCACTTTGCAAAACATGTACTTCCCTATTCTTCTGCACCATCAAAGTTACAACATTTCAATGGCTATGTGGCAGTTACAATTTAAGAATCTTATTATAGCTTACATTTTGCACATAATGATCATCACACATAATAATTGGTTATACAATATCAAAAGGTACCTTAAAAGTTAGTTTAGTATATTTGTCTTACAGGAATACACTCTTACCGCTTGTGTCTATATTAGATTACATTTGTACAGTTAGCTTAATACATCCTTATTTATTAATACATACGTGACATGTTTCTTATAGTTCTATTAGCACCATACTTTATTATTTGGAAAGACTGAAGCACCTTAATTCTAAATATTTCTTCCTCACGCACAAGTTCATTATGTGTGTTGATAATAAAATTTGTCAAACACCTTGTAATGGTAGAGGCAGAGGAATGTTGTTTAATAGAAGCAGCAGTTTAAGAAATGTATCTAAATGTATATTAGCCAAAACATAGATATGCCAAGACCTCAACCAGTTAATTCTGAATTTTGACCTTCTGCTGAGCAGTTTTTAAGAGAAACTCTAAGATGTCTTCTGTTGGCACTGACAATGATACTTTGAAGCATTTTAGTAATATAATCAGTTAGCTGGGCTCACAAATTGGAGATTTGATTGCTTCAAGATTATTGGTAGAGACAGAGTGAGGTTAACAGCAGCCATTGTCCCAAATTAAATACAGTAGACATACATATATCTTCAGTTACTCTGTATGATCTTCCTCAGGTGTCTGTAAATATCAGGTTAAACAGTGAACCCCAGTCTTTACAGGCAATAACTCTTGCCACTTGTAATCCGGGAATGGGTGGAACTCATGAAAGCTTCAATTTGTAAACATAAATTCAGTGCCTTAGACCAGAAACATGAAATTATGAGTAAAGTAATGGGAAAAGCAAGACATGTTGTATAAACAGGCCTCAGAAGTGATCCATCACCAGACCCTGAAGGAAAGCCTGATATAATATAAGAGATCCTCCTTCAGTACTTCAGTGATACATTGTTATGCTTGTCTATGGCAGATTTTATGCAACTTTGCCAGAAAGTGGTGAGTACACAAGTGATTACTAGTTTAGGATTAATAAGGCTGTGGACAAAGTTGAAGAGGTTCAGTAACATTAGGGCAGACATTCTGATAGTATTAAAAGAAGGCTGTTAGAATGTTTGTTAAGTATTGTCCAGACCTCAATTAGTGGCTGGGCTAACAAAGAAATCCAGGGAATGTTAAATAAGTTTAGAAGGGAGCGCATGTCATCTGTCATACGTGCCTGTTAAGATACATTGTCAGTCAGCACCCTTACAGGCTACCGAAATTTCACCTGGTTCTGGTAATAGTGGTCTAAATGAACAACCATTCAGCCCATATTTTTTCTGTTTGCCAATTACAATACAATACAATACAATTTATTTTGTATAGCCCAAAATCACACAAACAGTGCTGCAATGGGCTTTAACAGGCTCTGCCTCTTGACAGCCTTGACTCTATAAGAAGACAAGAAAAACTCCCAAAAACCCTTGTAGGGGAAAAATGGAAGAAACCTTGGGAAAGGCAGTTCAAAGAGAGACCCTTTCCAGGTAGGTTGGGCGTACAGTGGGGTCAAAAAAAGGGGTCAATACAATACAATACAATACACAGAACAGAAGAAATCATCAATACAATATAATAGTAAAATAAAAATATTACAAGTACGAGCAGAATTTAACAGTAGATGATATCACATAATAGGATTTGGGTTTGTTTAGAGTCCTGGAGACCTCATCCATCAAGTTGCCTCCCCATTTGGCCATTCCATAGCTGGGCCAGCCAATCCGATGAAAGGACCCTTCTTTTCCATGATTCCTGTGATCCTCCATCAGAGATGACTTCACCTTAGGCTAGGCAAAACAACTTGTCAGGTGGGCGAGGCACCAAGTGCCACATTTGAGCACCGAGAAGAGAAACAGAATAGGTGAGGGTTAGTAACAAATTCTAACTATCCTGTTACTTATGTTTTAGTGGTAATGACTAACAACAGAGATATGCCGTCTGTACAGTTAATTCGCAGCTCTAGTCAGGGTGTGCTAAACTGAAGTTGTGAATCTTCAGCCTGGATTTAAAAGCTGAGACTGAAGGGGCACCTCTAATAGTAGCAGGCAGACCTTTCCCCAGTTTAGGGGCCCTGTAACTAAAAGCTCGACCTCCCACTGTTATTTTATTAATTGTGGAATCCTAAGCAGACCAGCATCTTGAGCTCTTAATGTTGCGCTCAAGCTTGTAAATCATGATAAGTTCAGACAAGTAAGCCAGACCTTGGCCATTTAATGCTTTATATGTTAAAAGGAGGATTTTGAAATCTGCCCTAAACTTAACGGGAGCCAGTGTAAGGATTTAAGAACTGGAGTTACAGTGCATCAATTTTCCACATTTTGTTATGTTACAGCCTTATCCCAAAATGGATTAAATTCATCTTTTTCCTCAGAATTCTACACACAACACCCCATAATGACAATATGAAAAAGTTTACTTGAGGTTTTGCAAAATTATTAAAAATAAAAACTGAGGAATCCCATGTACATAAGTATTCACAGCCTTTGCTCAATACTTTGTCGATGCACCTTTGGCAGCAATTCCAGCCTCAAGTCTTTTTGAATATGATGCCACAAGCTTGGCACACCTATCCTTGGCCAGTTTCGCCCATTCCTCTTTGCAGCACCTCTCAAGCTCCATCAGGTTGGATGGGAAGCGTCGGTGCACAGCCATTTTAAGATCTCTCCAGAGATGTTCAATTGGATTCAAGTCTGGGCTCTGGCTGGGCCACTCTAGGACATTCACAGAGTTGTCCTGAAGCCACTCCTTTAATATCTTGGCTGTGTGCTTAGGGTGGTCGTCCTACTGAAAGATGAACCGTCGCCCCAGTCTGAGGTCAAGGCTCTGGAGCAGGTTTTCATCCAGGATGTCTCTGTACATTGCTGCAGTTATCTTTCCCTTTATCCTGACTAGTCTCCCAGTTCCTGCCGCTGAAAAACATCCCCACAGCATGATGCTGCCACCACCATGCTTCACTGTAGGGATGGTATTGGCCTGGTGATGAGTGGTGCCTGGTTTCCTCCAAAGCGTTATGCTTGGCATTCATACCAAAGAGTTCAATCTTTGTCTCATCAGACCAGAGAATTTTGTTTCTCATGGTCTGAGAGTCCTTCAGGTGCCTTTTGGCAAACTCCAGGTGGGCTGCCATGTGCCTTTTACTAAGGAGTGGCTTCCGTCTGGCCACTCTACCATACAGGCCTGATTGGTGGATTGCTGCAGAGATGGTTGTCCTTCTGGAAGGTTCTCCTCTCTCCACAGAGGACCTCTGGAGCTCTGACAGAGTGACCATCGGGTTCTTAGTCACCTCCCTGACTAAGGCCCTTCTCCCCCGATCGCTCAGTTTAGATGGCCGGCCAGCTCTAGGAAGAGTCCTGGTGGTTTTGAACTTCTTCCACTCATGGATGATGGAGGCCACTGTGCTCATTGGGACCTTCAAAGCAGCAGACATTCTTCTGTAACCTTCCCCAGATTTGTGCCTCGAGACAATCCTGTCTCGGAGGTCTACAGACAATTCCTTTGACTTCATGCTTGGTTTGTGCTCTGACATGAACTGTCAACTGTGGACCTTCTATAGACAGGTGTGTGCCTTTCCAAATCATGTCCAATCAACTGAATTGACCACAGGTGGACTCCAATGAAGCTGCAGAAACATCTCAAGGATGATCAGGGGAAACAGGATGCACCTGAGCTCAATTTGAGCTTCATGCCCAGAGGGACTGGGCGGTATCATGGTCTGGAATCCCTACAGATTTTATTTTTCTCCAGCCGTCTGGAGTTTTTTGTTTTTCTGTCCCCTGGCCATTGAACCTTACTCTTATTCGATGTTAATGTTGATTTATTTTGTTTTATAATTGTGTCTTTCATTTTTCTATTCTTTAATATGTAAAGCACTTTGAGCTACTGTTTGTATGAAAATGTGCAATATAAATAAATGTTGTTGTTGTTGTTGTTCATGGCAAAGGCTGTGAATACTTATGTACATGTGATTTCTCAATTTTTTACTTTTAATAAATTTTCAAAAACCTCAAGTACATTTTTTCACATTGTCATTATGGGGTGTTGTGTGTAAAATTCTGAGGAAAAAATGAATTTAATCCATTTTGGAATAAGGCTGTAACATAACAAAATGTGAAAAAGTGATGCGTTGTGAATACTTTCTGGATGCACTGTATGTGTTCGTATTTTTTGTTCTTGTAATAATTCTTGCAGCAGCATTTTGGATTAACTGGAGGCTGTATAAAGAACAGTTTGAACATCCAGTGAACACCACATTGCAGTAGTCAATCCTACTAGAAATAAATGCATGAAATAATTTTTCAGAATCCTGTTTATATAGAAAATGCCTCAATTTCCCAACATTTTTAAGATGGAAGAAACCTGATTTGGACAACTTTGTAATATGCGCTTTAAATGACATGTTAGAGTCAAAGATAACTCCTAGATTGCGGGCTGATTCAGTAAAATTAATGGTGATTCCAACTGAGTTAAATGATGACAGAATATTGTGATCAGCGTCATTCCCTCCAACAATTAACATCTCTGTTTTATCTGTATTTAAAGACAAGTAGTTCTCATTCATCCACTCCTTTAATTCACTAACACAACTAATTAAAGACAACATTGGAGAAACTTCATTTGATTTAAAAGAAAGGTATAACTGGGTGTCATCTGCATACAGTGAAAATTAACATGTTTCCTAATGAGAGATCCCAGTGGAAGCATGTAAAGTGAAAACAGTAAAGGTCCCAGTACTGAGCCCTGCAGGACACCATATTGAACTTCTGTGTATAATGATGGAGTCCTGTCAGCACGTTCTGTACATACTGGAATTGATTTGATAAAAGAACTAAATTAATCGAGCACAGATCCTGTAAGCCCAACAGAATTTTCTAGCCTATGCAGTAAAATAGAATGGTCAATGGTGTCAAATGCTGCACTTAAGTCTAACAACATAATTACAGTGGAGATTCCTTCATCAGAGGATTTCAGAATGTCAGAGGATACAAAGTTAGGTTCAACAACAATCAAATGTTCAGCTTCTAGGCCATATGGTAAATATGCTTGAACAGATATTAGGAAAGTGCAGTAGGGGAATACACATCCTTCAGGGTCCTATGCTCATAAAATCCAGCACCTAACTTTTGTTGAAACAGACTGTATTTCAGAGAAACTGTGTTTTCTCTGTTTTGTTTTGGGGCATGTTGTAAAAGATTGTACAGCTGGCAAATCTTCAGTAGTTGGATCAAGCTCAGGAAATTAGACAACCTGTACTTAGTAGGAGGCATTATGGGCCTAAAAGAGAGCTCCAATTATGAAGAAATATTTATAAATGCAAAGCTGAACTCCAAGAATCCTGAAAGTCTGGCTTTTCAGTATATACAGATGGTTGGTAAGGCAGACAGCTTGTTCTGCACTACTTCTTGTGTTGGTAATGTGACACTTGGTACTATGTTGGGCAGTGGTTCAATGGCCTGCACAGTTAGTGAAAAAGTTCTGTGGAACAGAAACTGCTCTGTCGATGTTATCAGTCTCTCAGAATATTCATATACAGATGGTCTTTTAGTGGGATATGGTGGTCATCAGATGAAGCTAAAAGCTGCTCTAAAATCATGAATTCAAGTGTATGGATACGATCTATTGGTACCAACTTTGGTAGTCCAAGGACAACATAATGAGCTGATAACTGGCACCAATGTAATTAAACACATCTTCCATTAATTCAAAGAGCATGAAAGTTATTGGAAAGTAATGTCACTCCCAGATGTCAGTGCTTGCCCTGATACCGAAGCAGTTTTGTCACTTTAGCTGGTCTTAATCGATGAAAGGGTGTGAGCATTCCTAATAAAGTGGGCAACTTAAAGTTAAAACTTGCTCTCATGCTACAACCAGGAAGTGAATACTTGGTGGGAACCCAGAGGTATTTTAGTGGTAAGGACAATAACTTTGCTGTGGGGATATTATTTCATTTAATATTTGCTCAGAGGCCATCCATACAGTAAAGAAGTAGCAGACACTCACTATATAAAGTTTTGGTCATGTTGTTCGACCTGTAAAACGCTTGCTATTTATGGAAACCAAATCTTTAGAGTCCAGTATGTAAATAGGCTCAAGTAGAAGAAACTTTTGATTAGCATTGTTTGTTAATTACAATGTTCTTTATTTTGGTTTAAAAGACACTGCCCTGCTTCCAATTACATCACCGCCTGTATTAGATTGGGTTAATCTTGGATTGGATTAGATTAGATTAGATAAAATTGGGTTCATGTTGGGTGTATGATGGCATCCCACTACTGAAGGGTGCTGTGAGAATTTAGAATTAAATCCCTCTATCCTGCCTTGATGTTTATTTGTGGCTATTCTTAATAGAAGCCTTTAGGTACTTTAGGTAAAAACCTATCCCATCAGCAGAAGATGGCAGTGTATCACCACAAAACGAAACCTTAGGGAAAAGCCAAGCAAATGACACATTTTATTGGCTAACTGAAATGATTATAATAGGCAAGCTTTCGAGGCAACTCTCGCCTGAAGAAGGGGCCTGAGTTGCCTTGAAAGCTTGCATATTGTAATCATTTTAGTTAGCCAATAAAAGGAGTAATTTTGTTTGGCTTTCCCTACATTCATAATGGCTAACACGGTACATCACCCTTATACTGAAAACGAAACCTTGAAATAAGAAAAAAAAAAAAAAGCGGGTGGAGGGGTGGGGTGATGGGTTGGACACATCGAGGAGGAACAGAAAAGGAACACAACAAACATATCAGACTTGGATATCTCCGTTAGATGTTCAATATGGGAGTGAGGTAAGCGCTTGATTTTCAATCAAACTGCATCTTCCTTTTAACGGAGCTGTTCGTGAAAGTCGTGTGATTTACAGCCGCTACCTTAATTCTGTATTTAAAACACGGTTCTGTCCTGGTAATATTGAGCATAAACACACCGTAAAGTATTGCCCACCTTTTCCGTTCTACTTCGGTTTATGCTTCTTGTGTTTGAGTACGTAGTCGGTCGGCTGAGAAGAGAAAGAGAACGTCGCAGTTGGCAGCTGTGTCTTTAAAAGCTACACAAGGCATTTTTGTTTTCGGCCTTCACAGTTTAAAAAACAAATGATTCTGGAAGATGTGGACGTAATTATTTATAAAACAGTCGAGAATGTCATAAGAATTCTGGATGTAATTGAACGTGGTTGTAAAATCGAGCCTTCTGATAGGTTAAAGATAAACTTTTTGCCGCAGGATTTTAGTCGGCTGCGTCACTGAATGCTAATGTCGCCCTTGCCTGATGAGCCCACCAATCGGCATCGTGGCCTCACTAGACATGAGGACTTTGACGAGCAGCAGATCGCTTGTATTGTTACTGTCGCTTCATTTTTTCATCATCTGTCATAGAATTGCAGGCTGTCAACCTCTCTGTCATAGGATTATTTATTTATTAGTGTACAAATTGCGTTGGGTCCATTATATGAGTAAGACGCAACTTACAAACATTAAACATTTATTTTTTTGTTTGTGTATGAGACTTAGGGGCTTTAGGGGTGGGCGCTGGTTTTCCCCTTACTCGCGGCTCATCCGCTAGAAGGGCGTCGGGCGGGGCCCGTCCATTACAGAATTGCAATTTAACAGATTGTATATAGAAGAGTATGCGGGGCGCGGGAGGAAGACGGTTTGGTCCACAGTTATTATAGATAGATAATCAGTTACTTGACTATTTCACTACAACTGTCTATTTTAAATACCAATGAATAATATAACGTGGTAAAAGTAAAACATAATAAAACGAGTTGATGTTCTTGAATAAATACGTTGCTTTTCTGGCCTTGCCATTATAACCAACTGCATTGAAGGGCGAGAAGCACTGACTGGGAGAGGATGTGGTCAAGGCTGAATAATGCAGGCAGGATGGAAAACTTTTTTTTTTTAAATAGAGACATTGCTTCAGTGTATGCTAAAGAAATCCACAGTCTGTTTCATCAAGTTAAAATTAGGAAGTGCAAATGATTTCAGAGCTTTGTAAAAGTGTGATCAAATGCCATGATTCAAGGATGATGTTTGAATATAAACAAGTGTAGTGATGGCGTACACACATTTCTATGCAACTTAACTTTATAAATCACCGTCACTTTATAGATGTGTTTTGTCAATGCTCTTCTGTGCTAATCAGCCTCATACATATGCCATCACGATGCTGCAGATGGTCATTTGCCTTTAGAGCAGCTTCTCACCTGAGGCATCAAGATCCTACCGCCTGCATTCAAGAGCATCTGGCAGTGCTCAACATCTGAGCTTGCAAGATCATGTGTGGCATTATAGCGCATTTCCTCTGCGTTCTGTGGGTCGGAAAAGG
Organism: Polypterus senegalus; assembly: GCF_016835505.1. Taxonomy (NCBI): domain Eukaryota; kingdom Metazoa; phylum Chordata; class Cladistia; order Polypteriformes; family Polypteridae; genus Polypterus; species Polypterus senegalus. Next base: position 36,284 of record NW_024385929.1, on the reverse strand, counting down.
TGTAAGGTGCCAGTGGCTGCGCAGGAGCCACTATCACCTGACACTTTACGTGACTGCTGTTACATTGAATAGCGCAGACCATATGATATACTAAGGTTTCAGTTCAGTTTTAGCTTACCAATAAATCAACTACCACATACAGTACTGTCACTTCTGTCAAAGCTACTAATAATGAATAAATCACGTATTGACCCAGGCTACAGAGACATAATGTTTGTCAGCCTAATCTTGGCATCACAGGTGACCTGTATGTTAATGGAACTTCAATGCTCATGGTTGTCTACAGTAGCTTCATTCATGCTAGATGCCATTATTGAAATAATCTATTTGCAGTAAATTACTCCAGTTATGTTAGAATTACTGGACATGGCAGCAAATTACTTTTTATGTTGGCAAAAACATGTTATGTTTTATGTTTGTGCACCCACACCATATGAAAGTAGTGCCTTGCTGGTCAGTTAATGGTTTTCAGCATTCCCATGATGGAGTGAAGCCTGGCTGTGATATTCCTGCTCGGTCGTCCAGTTCCATGAGAAGCTGACAAGTAGCCGATATAAACTGATGAAAACTAACAAAAGTCCTTCAGTGAAAATACATAAGAGTTGGCTCTCTGAAAAGGGAACTAAAATACGGACTATAGATCATATTCACTACTTTTGAATGGTAATATGTTTGTCAAATCAACACACATTATAACTTCTGGGTGCTTTGGTTGTGGGTTTGTGTGTGTGTGTGCCCTGTGGTGGGCTGGCGCCTTGCCCGGGTTCGTTTCCTGCCTTGCGCCCTGTCTTGGCTGGGATTGGCTCCAGCAGACCCCTGTGACCCTGTAGTTAGGATATAGCAGGTTGGATAATGGATGGATGGATGATCTGAAATATTATACACGCAAGTTGTCATTTAGCTGGTTTGGCTGCATTTTGCTTGCTGATCAAGGAGGTCATAATTCTCCAGTTTCTCCAAAATGTGTCAGTCAAACTTGCCCTAAATATATGCATGCTTTTACATCAAGTTTTCTTTTGTAAATCCGATGTTTGCATAGGAAGCTCTGTACACACACTTTGAGGCACTTTTTGTGCATACGCAAGCTTTAAAAACAAGTCCCCAGACACACGATCTTCAGGTATTTCTACTTTGTTGGCAGGAAGTGACCATCTCAAGTCAAGTGTATGACCCTGTTTATGTAAAGGACCCCTGACTAACTGAGTCAATCTGAAGGATTCAATTAACTGTAGAAATTCTTCAACTAACAGCTTAGGTGAACAACAAATATGAATATTAAAATCACCAAGAGTCAAGGTATAAGAAAAGATGAAAGTTTGAAAAGCCTTTAATAAAATTCTTTCTGAATTTTGGAGATATATAAAGAAACGAGGGCAAACTACTGGAATTGTTAATTTCACTTTACCTAACTGACCCTGAAAACTGGAAAAATATTCCATTGTCAACATTAAGCCATGTAAAACCATTTCTAAAAACAACCGCTAAACCCCACCACTGGCCACACTTCTAGGGTAGCTTAAAAAATTACTGTTGTCTGGAGAGAGTTCATCGAGTGGACTTGGGTCACTTAACCACATCTCGATTGTAAAGAAAATATACAATTTGTAAATAAAAAAAAATCATTTAAAATGAAAGTTTTATTTAAAATGGACCGTGCCTTTATCAGTGCCATTTTCTTGGTATAGAATCTTTAGCGGCTGCAAAACAGACTGAAGAGAGACAAATCGAGCAATTTAAGGCTACAGCCATTCACTATGTCCAGCATCTTTGAAAGAGGATGATTTGCAAGTAATTTGTCTGCACTACCTCTAGTTAAAGCCAGAACTCTATGCTATTTTTGTTATAAACAACTGGTGGCCTGTGTGGAAGGAGATGTAGTTAAACAAACTTGTGCATTTAGTTGTAGCTAGTCATGAATGTGGTTTAATTTGATTGGAGTGAAATAAGTTTGCAGACAGCATCAGCAAGCCCCATCTACTTTGGTGCAAACCATCATTTCTAAAAACTATGGAACATCCCCACACAGATTAAAATTGTCCAGAAAACCAAAACCCATCTCTGTGCTTTGCCTTTGAAGCCATTCATCCAGGCTGAGATGCCTGCTAAAATGTCCATAGCCACCACCCTATGTAGGAATTGGCCTGAAGAGAAATACCTCTATACCATTGATTTTTAAAATTCAAATAGACTCTTAAAGTCATGTTTCAGTAGCTCTGATTGATACTAAGGAATGTCATTTATGCCTGCATCGACAACAATCTCTTTTATAGAGGCAGAGTCAGTGGACAAGCATAGAGCACTAGCATTAAATTGTTAACTTTGCCACTAGAAATAGAAAAAGTCTCACTTTCTTTGAATTTGATATCTTTGATTGTTGAGTTGCCCATTGTCAACATCGTAGGAGACTGGGTTGGCATTCATGAAATCAGCAGCAGCATTTCTGCCCAGATGAAAACTTGAGAACTACACAGAGAGGACCGTAGAGAGGAGTTGTACCTACAGTATCTGCAGTCCTGAGTGACATATGGCTGCCAGTGCAGTGGTACCTGCCTGCGGTCTGGAGCAGTGAGCAGCTACTGGTGAGGAATGTCTTGCCCCTTGCAACTGAATTTATGTTTCACCAAAAATGGAATAGGAAGTGATCCATTCAGGGAATGTAACACCTGTTCATCCAGGATGTTGAATCTGTTTTCCAGTTGAATATTTTGTGGATGTTTACTGAAGTACTTACTCTGTCCTACAGTCATCTACAAGACAGCCAAATTAGCTGATGATACCTTGGACCTGCTGTATCTCTAGCTTACTCCAGGGTTTGTGTGACTTTGGTTGGTGGAGCAACCTCTGGATATGAAATAGAGTTTCAGTGGAATACGACTCTCTTTCAGAAACTGCGTCCATGGCACCCATCATAACAATTACACTCCAAATTCAACTTTCCAGCAACACATTTCTTTCACTATCTTCAAATTATAAACTTTGCTAAACAGAACCTGCCCAATTTTCCTTCACCTCCCACCTCCCTCTATGTTGGAAAAATATTGCTCAGTCTTGAGGACTCGGACAACATTTCTGTAATATATAAAACATTTTACAGTCTCTCCTTTCAAAGATCCCAGAGTACAGTAGGAAAAGGATCTCTCACTCAACATCTCAGAAAAGGAGTGGAAGGTAGCAATGCAGAGAATTCATTCAAGGCTTCACATGTGCAAAGCATAGAATTAGTCAGTCAGTCATTATCCAACCTGCTGTATCCAAACTACAGGGTCACGGGGTCTGCTGGAGCCAATCCCAGCCAACACAGAGCGCAAGGCAGGAAACAAATCCCGGGCAGGGTGCCAGCCCACCGCAGGGCACACACACACACACACCCATGCACCAAGCACACACTAGGAACAATTTATAATCGCCAATGCACCTAACCTGCATGTCTTTGGACTGTGGGAGGAAATCCACAGACACGGGAGAACATGCAAACTCCACGCAGGGAAGACTCAGGAAGCGAACCGGTCTCCAAACTGCGTGCAGCAGCGCTACTACAGCGCCAAAGCATATTATTATTCAACTTAAAATTATATATCGAGCACATCTGTGTTCTTTAAAATTGTCCAAAATGTTTCCAGGGTGAGATCCAACTTGTGAACGGTGCAATCAAGTTCCAGCCACACTGGGTCACATGTTTTAGGCCTGCACCAAATGAACATCATTCTGGACAAAAATGTAAGTGCCTTTCAGACAGCCTTGGGCTCACAGAGGGGCTTAAAGTGGAGAAGGACACACAAACTGTGATTGCCTTTACTTCACTATTGGCATGTAGACTTGTTTTGCTAAACTGGAAGAATCCTAACTCTCCTCTTCTACTTTTTTTTTCTTTCTTTATTAATTTTATTGCAATCCATACAAATCAATCAAGTTTTTACAAAAGAAAAATTGTGTTAAGGACAAATCGATCCCCACCCTGAGAGAGAGAGAGAGCAAGGCAAATGGCGTTAAATTTAAGACTTGTAAACATACCTAAATTAATAAATTCTCTGTGCTTTATGAACTTATTTTAAAATATTACTGATTAGATCCTGCCATGTTTTGAAAAGTAAGTGAGTGATCAGACTTTGCTATTACTTATGCATGTGTACTAATCTGGAGTTAGTCATTGAATTTAACTAATTTTAATTGCAGTAACTGGAAACTTCATGTCATTCTATCCATTGATGTATGTGTCATTGGTGCTTTCACTCCTTTGAACTCATACTAGTAGTTACACTATGATCATTAGTTTGGCTTCAAAAACCCACACAAATAACATACATTTAGTGTTAGTTGATTCATTTTAGCAAGGATCTATTGTGCTTTACCAGTTCCAGTAACTGTATGACACCACACTGCTGTGCTTTTGTTATCACAGCCACCCTGCACCATCACTTTTCACCCTCCTCCTATCTGGGAAGTGACTAAAGTGCATTCAGATGTGCATTTCCAAGTTCAGGAACAGTTTCTACCCAACTGCAATCAGACTCGTGAACAATCAGTAACCTTGTGTTACCTCCACTGCTACCTGCACATACAGTGGTGTGAAAAACTATTTGCCCCTTCCTGATTTCTTATTCTTTTGCATGTTTGTCACACAAAATGTTTCCGATCATCAAACACATTTAACCATTAGTCAAATATAACACAAGTAAACACAAAATGCAGTTTTTAAATGATGGTTTTTATTATTTAGGGAGAAAAAAATCCAAACCTACATGGCCCTGTGTGAAAAAGTAATTGCCCCCTTGTTAAAAATAACCTAACTGTGGTGTATCACACCTGAGTTCAATTTCCGTAGCCACCCCCAGGCCTGATTACTGCCACACCTGTTTCAATCAAGAAATCACTTCAATAGGAGCTGCCTGACACAGAGAAGTAGACCAAAAGCACCTCAAAAGCTAGACATCATGCCAAGATCCAAAGAAATTCAGGAACAAATGAGAACAGAAGTAATTGAGATCTATCAGTCTGGTAAAGGTTATAAAGCCATTTCAAAAGCTTTGGGACTCCAGCGAACCACAGTGAGAGCCATTATCCACAAATGGCAAAACATGGAACAGTGGTGAACCTTCCCAGGGGTGGTCGGCCGACCAAAGTTACCCCAAGAGCGCAGAGGCGACTCATCCGAAGGTCACAAAGACCCCAGGACAACGTCTAAAGAAATGCAGGCCTCACTTGCCTCAATTAAGGTCAGTGTTCACGACTCCACCATAAGAAAGAGACTGGCAAAACGGCCTGCATGGCAGATTTCCAAGACGCATAAACCACTGTTAAGCAAAAGAACATTAGGGCTTGTCTCAATTTTGCTAAGAAACATCTCAATGATTGCCGAGACTTTTGGGAAAATACCTTGTGGACTGATGAGATAAAAGTTGAATTTTTGGAAGGCAAATGTCCCGTTACATCTGGCTTAAAAGGAACACAGCATTTCAGAAAAGAACATCATACCAACAGTAAAATATGGTGGTGGTAGTGTGATGGTCTGGGGTTGTTTTGCTGCTTCAGGACCTGAAAGGCTTGCTGTGATAGATGGAACCATGAATTCTACTGTCTACCAAAAATCCTGAAGGAGAATGTCCAGCCATCTGTTCGTCAACTCAAGCTGAAGCGATCTTGGGTGCTGCAACAGGACAATGACCCAAAACACACCAGCAAATCCACCTCTGAATGGCTGAAGAAAAACAAAATGAAGACTTTGGAGTGGCCTAGTCAAAGTCCTGACCTGAATCCAATTGAGATGCTATGGCATGACCTTAAAAAGGTGGTTCATGCTAGAAAACTCTCAAATAAAGCTGAATTACAACAATTCTGCAAAGGCGAGTGGGCCAAAATTCCTCCAGGCGCTGTAAAAGACTCATTGCAAGTTACATAAGCGCTTGATTGCAGTTATTGCTGCTAAGGGTGGCCCAACCAGTTATTAGGTTCAGGGGCAATTACTTTTCACACAGGTCCATGTAGGTTTGGATTTTTTTTTCTCCCTAAATAATAAAAACCATCATTTAAAAACTGCATTTTGTGTTTACTTGTGTTATATTTGACTAATGGTTTAATGTGTTTGATGATCAGAAACATTTTGTGTGACAAATATGCAAAAAGAATAAGAAATCAGGAAGGGGCAAATAGTTTTTCACACCACTGTATACTTCTGCCACTGTCTTTATTTATTCCTAGGATTCTGGTTTTATTTATTTACTTATTTATATTCATTTAATTATTGTTATTATTTATTTTTGTTGGTTTTTTGTGTATATTCACTGTTTAGGAGGCACATGCAAGCAAGCATTTCATTGTATATGGTACTTTTACTTGTACACATGACAATAAAGATTTGAATTAAATTGAATTGAATTGAATATTGAGCCATTAGACAGAGCTGCCTTGTGCTTCAAAGCTTAATGAATTGAGCCACATAACTGGCATGACAATGTTGAGGTTTAGAAGAAGATACTAAATGGAGCATGTGGAGACGCTGTACACAGATGTATGGATATGTGCGACGGGGATTATCTGCTTGGAGCTTGAACTGCAGTTACACTCAGTTGAGCACTGGTGGTGCACTGTGTATGGTTGGTTCTTACCTAATTCAAACTACAGCCATGACAGACATGCGATCCCAATGATCCGAGAAGTCAATAAAATGCTTATAAAATATATGGATGGTTGGATGAATGACTAGCCATGTTCACTACAACTTAGTGATGAATTCAAACCCTCTTCATTTATTGTGCCTATGTAAGGCACTTACACTTGTTTAAAAAAAAATAAAATATATATATATATATATATATATATATATATATTAGGGCTGGGCGATAAGGCAAAAAAATCTGGTTTTTCATAAAGTTTGACGATTCACGATTTTGATTTTTTATTGTGTAACTAGTCAACTTAAAACATTACAACAACATCACTTAAGTAACATTCTCTTTATAAGTAACTTGAAAAACCATCTGGTTAAGGAACATTGTATTTTTAATGGCCATGCCATACATAAATTAGTCAACAAGGTGTAAATAAATGTAAAACAAATTCACGAGTTAAATATCTTTGCAGAAGATTTAAATGAAATATGAAAGTAAATATTGTGCAATTTGAATTAAACATTAAATACTTCTGAATATATAGTAAGAAAATAACCATTTTAACCAATGTAAACATTACATCAGTCAACTCAAAAAGTTATGCAAATTTTCAACAGTAAACAAAAACAAACAAAAAAAAGATTTGAAATAGCAGTTCATTGTACTTTGACAGAAATATTGTAAAGAGCTTTCTCCTTCATAACTGCAGAATATGAATCTATAACCAACAAACTCATGTTAAGTGATTGGCACTGTTATTACAAAGCAAAACAATAATAATCATCATCATCATTTCAGCTATTAATGAAATAACATCTGAATAACTGCGATTTTAATGCTTGAATTATTAATCATACTTACCAATGGTATTGTAAAGGCGATGTCCAAAGCACTGAAGATGGGTCCAGTCGTTCATCTTCATTGCTTTGATCATGTTTGTTCCACTGTCAGTGGTCACGCACACCTGTCGATCCTCCACAAGCTTCCAAGGCGCCAGCGCATCTTTAAGCCCATGACCAATTATTTCCCCAGTATGATGCGTCAGGAAAATAACATGTCTGAAGGCAAAAACTTTGCAGTTTCCATTCTGCGTCAACATAATGGGCTGTAAGGCTCATGTAAGGCTGAAGAGTACGACTACTCCACAGGTCAGTCGTCGTAGAAAAAAAAGATGCCCTTTCAAGCTGCTCTGCTACTTTTCCGCGTGTTTCATTGTACATTCGAGGGAATAGCTTCGTCTTTGAAATATTTGCGGCTAGGCAACTTGTATCTTGGATCAGCAGTGTGTAGTATTTTATGAACCCTGGCTTTTCGATGGTGTATATGGGAACCATGTCCTTAGCGATATGAAACGCCACAGCATCTGTCATTTCTTTCCATCGGAAGCCTTTTTGTCGTATGGAGCGGAATTGGAAAATGATACTGCTAATGACATCTGGCGTTTTGCAATTTTAGGTGGACCTTTTGCACTTGGATTTGGCTTGTTTTCATCTCTTAACTTTGAGCATTCTTCCCATTCAGCTTGGTGCCTTTGTCGCAAATGTTGGAATAAATTAGTGGTGCTGCCACTGCCAGTTGAAACTGACTTTCTGCATATTTTGCATTTGACAAAAGTTTGTTCGGCGTCTGAACTCTCGAATCCGAACCATTTCCAAACCACAGAGGAAGCGTTACTACCTTTCTTTGGCACAAGGTCATCCTGACGTGAAGAGCCGTCCATCTCTATGATATTATTTCTGTAGCCTATTACGTTCCTTCATAGAGCACTGTACTCACAGGTGAGAGGTTAATTAGGCGCCCCATCATGTGTTCGGAGTCGGACAAGCCTCTTAATTATTCTGCCATAGGTGCAATTACAATGTATCTAATTTTTTATTAAAAATCGCTATACCTCGCTTTAATAAAAAATAAATCATCTTAAAAGCGTAAATTGAATTAATCGAAAAAATCGCCCAGCCCTAATCTATACTAATAAAAGGCAAGCCCTCACTCACTGACTCACTGACTCACTCACTGACTCATCACTAATTCTCCAACTTCCCGTGTGGGTGGAAGGCTGAAATTTGGCAGGTTCATTCCTTACAGCTTCCTTACAAAAGTTGGGCAGATTTTATATCGAAATTCTACGCGTAATGGTCATAACTGAAAGCAGTTTTCTCCATTTACTGTAATGGAGATGAGCTTGAACGCCCGTGGGGTGGAGTTTAGGTGTGACATCATCACGCCTCCCGCGTAATCACGCAGTACATAGAAAACCAGGAAGACCTCCAAAAGCGCTGAAGAAAACATGCATTATATAATTGAGAAGGCAGCGAAACAATAAGAAGCGGCAGTGACATATACAACCATATTGATGAGTTCTGCTTCCTTGGAAACAAAGCAGTGTAAACCTACACTTTAAATTAAGTTCATAGACAGGCTGCCGCTGGCGTTTGTAATTTAGTGCCTGCCCATATAAGGCCGTCTGTCAGCGGCAATCCAATAGCAAACTGCCACAGGTAAATATTCACGGGTGAAGGACTGTGCTTATGGAGAGGAAGATGAGATGGTCAGGGTGGTGTTTGACACAAACTCAAGCGAAACTGCGAGAGAAAGTTTTATGTGCCAGGACTAAGGTAACATTAAATACAGCCACGGACATAGCACGAGATGGCACCAGCACAGCTGGGAACCTTCGATGCATGTACACCGAGTGGCTCACGTGAACTGGCGCAGTGCACAGATAAAAGCAACAGTTCCAAAGAGCTGAACAAAACGAGATTACACAGTTGAAAAGGCAGCAAAAATATGAACCGTCTCATACATACAAGCATATTCATAAATCCAACTACTGGAAACAAAGCACACGTTGGAAAAGTCAATGTCCGCTAAAGGAAGACAGTGTAAAAAACCGTGCATGCAGTGTGTCAGGTCTCAGATAAAGAAGAAGGCGAGCTGTTTATTGATGCAGTAAGAAACGAATCGATGAATGAAACCTGTCATCTTTACAGCGATTGACAAACACGGAATGTAACTTGAACACAACACATCCTACAAATACGAACCTGATTGAAAGAAATAATGATAATCAAATCCTTGATGATAGCAACACTCAGTAACACTCACAAAACAAATACTGTATATTGACAGTCATGTTACGTTATTTTAAAATGTTCCTTTTCTTTTCTACCTTTTTAACACACTACTTCTCGCTGCGATACGGCGGGTATATATATATGTATATATATATCGATCTACATACTTCGAATAATGGATACTTTATTAAGCCATCAATGATTGTTTTGGTAAAGCCATACTCAGTGTATTCATTAGATGAGCGGTAAAAAGTAAGAGCGAGGAGGATGACTTATTGAGGCATGCAGGCTGTAGTGCGTCAACTCTATCTGAATTAGCGATCACATTTGAAAAAATATATCTTTTCAAGTTCTATTTAGTCCATATGTGTCAAACTCAAGGGCATGGGGCCACATCCGGCCCGTGTAAGTATATCCGGCCCGAGATCATTTTATATACTGTATTAGTAGTAGTAGTAGTTTATTCATATAGCCCCTTCACAGACAAGAAGTCACAGAGCTGAACAGCAAATACAGAATAAATACAAACAGTTGAAGGAAAAACATAAACAAAAGCAGTAAAAAAAACAAACAAACTGGAACTATTTAGCACTAATTAAAAGCTTGTTTAAAAAGAAATTTTTAGTTGTTTTTTAAAAGAATCAACAGACTCGACTCCACGCAGACAACAAGGCAGGCTGTTCCATAGTCTTGGTGCCACAGACTGAAAGGCACGATCCCCACAGGTTTTAGCGAGTGTGGGACAACTAAAGGCCCTGTTGACCAGATCTTAGAGTCCGGCAATCTGTATGGCGTTGGAGCAGGTTGGTTAGGTACTCAGGGCCTGTCCATGCAAAGCTCTGAAAGTGAGTACCAAAATTTTAAAATGAATTCTATAAAACACTGGGAGCCAGTGCAGTGTGTACAGAATGGGAGTGATATGATCACTCCGGCTAGCACGAGTTAGGAGCCTGGCAGCTGCATTTTGAACTAACTGGGCGTGACAGAGGACTTGCTCAAACCTGTAAAGAGAGCATTACAGTAATCAAGCCGTGAAGAAATAACAGAATGAACAAGCATCTCCAATTCTGATTTAGAAACAACATTTCTTAATTTTGAAAGATTTCTTAAATGAAAGAAACACGAGCGGCTGACTGACCGAACATACTCATCAAGTGTCAGGGACTGGTCAAAAATAACCCCAAGGTTACGTAGACTCGACTTAATAACAGGAGAGACAGAAGATAATTTTAAACTGATCTCAGAATGAAGAACAGGAGGAGCAACAATTAGTACCTCAGTTTTTCCTGAATTCAACTGCAGGTAATTACTACTGAGCCAGTCGTTAACCTCAGACAGACAATCAACTAAAGTGACCAAAGTATTAATTTGGTTAGGCTTAAATGAAAAATAAATCTGCATAGAGATGATATGAGATGTCCTTAAAAGAGTTAAGAATCTGTGATAAGGGAAGAATATATAAAGAGAAAGTACAGGTCCAAGAACCGATCCCTGTGGCACTCCACATGTCAAAGGAGCAGAGTCAGATGAAAAACCAGCCAGACCGACTGAGAAACTCCTATTTGACAAATAAGAGGAGAACCAGTCCAAAGCAGAGCCACAGACACCTAACAGCTCTAATCTATTAATTAAGATCTGATGGTCTACCGTATCAAAAGCTGCGGTATGATCTAACAGTATAAGTACAGAGCACCTGCCTGCATCAGCCGCAATTAAAGATCATTAAAACTTTTAGAAGAGCTGTTTCTGTAGAATGTAAGCCTCCGAAAACCAGATTGAAAAGAATCAAAGATCCCCTGCTTTTCTAAGAAGGTACAAAGTTGCTGTTCAACCACCTTTTCTAAAACTTTGGCAATAAAAGGTAGTTTTGAAACTGGCCTGTAATTACTCAAAATAGAGGCATCAGAATTAGATTTTTCAACAGCGGTTGAATTACAGCATGTTTAAAATACTGACGGGACCACACCAGATCTCAAGGAGCAGTTTATGATATTCAAAAGGCACGGACCAATAAAACTCAAAGATTTTAACATTAATGATGTTGGCAACAGGTCAGTAGTACATGATGAAGGTTTCATCTTCCTGAGCAAGTCAGAAAGATCCGAAAGTGAAACTTCTGAGAACACAAAAGACTCAGAACATAAGTGAGGGAGAGCACCAGGTAAGACAGCTGGAGCAATATTAGCCCGAACAACATTAACCTTGTCAATAAAAAACCTAAGAAAATTATTACATTCACTGTCAGAAAAAACCTGAGTAACAGATTGAGATGGAGAAATAATATTGTGAATAGTATCAAATAGCACTTTGGGATTACGCTTGTGAGTCTGAATGAGATTAAAAAAGTATGCTGTTCTAGCATCCCTAACCAAAGAATTAAAAGAAGCAAGTAAATCCTTTAAGTATGAATGATGAACTTCCAGATCAGTAGACTTCCATATGCTCCGCTTTTCGGCAGGAACGCCTAAGATTACGAATGGAGTCATTCATCCAAGGAACTGAGTGGGTAACAGAACGCTGCCTGATCTTAAGAGGAGCAATCTTATTCAGAATACTAGTACAATGGTCATTAAAACATTGAACTGCTAACTCAACATTATCAATATTACTGCCGTCATCAGATGCCACAAATCAATCAGCAAACTGATTGATCACTGACTCATTAATAAAACAAGTACGCCTAGAGTTAACACAGGGTGACAGCTCTAAATTTGAAAACAAGTCAAACAAAACACACTTATGATCACTAAAGGTTACATTACAAATTGTAACATCATTCAAGCCAACTCCATAAGAAAAAACAAATCAATGTATGCCCCCACTATGAGTAGGGCCAACAACATGTTGTACAAAATTAAAAGAGTGTGATACACAGAAATTCAGAAGCCACACTACATAAAATATCATCCACATGGATGTTAAAGTCACCAAGCATTACTATTCTATCCATCTTAATAAAAAAATATCTATCTTAATAAAAAATCTTGAAAATCAGTAAGAAAAGGACTAATCGCACCAGGTGGGCGATAAATTAAAATACAATATATTGGGGTTACACGCCCAACTTTAACAATCTGAAGTTCAAAAGTCTTATATGAAATGGTAGGAATAAAATGACATACAAATAACTTCTTAAAAACCATGGCGATCCCACCTCCACGGCCAGTGTGCCGCGGTGTGCTAATGAAAGAGCAGTCCTCAGGACACAACTCTATCAGATTAGTAAAATCAGAATCACGCTGCCAAGTCTCTGTCAGGAACATAAAATCCAAATTATAACTAGTAAAAGTCATTCAAAATAAATGACTTGTTTGCGATAGAGCGTACATTAATCAGTGCTACCTTAGCTGGCAGAGTCATAGAAACAGCGGCGTCAAATTAGCATTTCCTGGAATACGAGGGATAGCGGAGAAGTCGGGATTACTCCTCGGCAAACTTCGGCATCTCGGACGGGAGCGGGAAGCAACACGAAAGGTAATCCCGGCAGAACAGGTCTCAAGCACGTCGGCCTTCTCAGATAATCCTTAGATAAAGATGGATGATCCACATCAGAAACACAGCGCCATAGGCGCCAAAACCTTGCATGTACACCTGCCCTTTTTCCACGTTTCCTCCGGCGGGACTGCAGGTTGACTCGGTGCGTTAACCAACAGAGAGGAAAAGCCACTGAAAAGCGTAGCATTCATAAGCGGCGGAGGAAAAAGGTATAGTTGTAATGCTTAGAAGTTTTCCATTGCTGATCTAATGTTGATCAATGAAATGCGATCGTACACTAGCGGCTGGAAAACCGCGTATGACTAGTGCCACAAAATAAACAAAAAGCAAAAAATATCCCACAACCTCAATGAGCGGGGCAAGAGACGCAAAGGCAGAGCCTAACAGAGCGCCATTTTGATGATAAAATCAAAATACTGATGAGCCACCTGGAACACTCCCAGGGCCTGAGTTAGTTATTAATGGCCGGGTATATGAGGCGCTGGTAACACAATAAACTACAGATCCCATAATGCAGCGCTTCAGCTGCCTTGTCGAATACTTACCGCATTAATCAAGTCTAGCTTATGATGCTGCAAGTCATTGCGAACTAGCTCACACGATGCTGAAGAAAAAGTTGATTCTGAAAATAGAGCCTTTAAAAACCGATGGGAGGCTGAGTATATGTTTACTGAACCCGTGTGTCTCATTTGTGGAGCTAATGTGGCTGTAATTACAGAATTTAATCTAAGACGGCACTATGAGACAAAACATCAGGGTAGCCTGAATGCAATGCAGAAGATACAGAAAGCAGAATAATTAAATAAGAATCTGACACTTCAGCGGATGTTTTTACCGTGCACAATCACAAAGTGATTTCAAGTGAAGCTGCTTTTATGGGAGACACAAATGCACCAGTTCACCTGCCCCACTTTCCCTGTTGCCAAGTAATGTTGAACCAAGTCGTCACTACGGTGTTCCCAAATACGCACTTTGCTGATAAACTGCGCACTGAGTTTGCACGGCGCTTTGGTGACTTTGAAGAACAAAAAAAGTCCGTCTACATGCGGATCGAACCTTGTGCATGTTTGGTAGCACATATCTGTGTGAGAAGCTCTTCTCAGTGATAAAGACTAACAAAACAGCACACAGGAGTCGCCTCACTGATGAGCACCTGCAATCCATCCTGAGAATCTCCACAACACAGAACCTCACAGCAAACAGAAACGAACCTGTGGCCAAAAAAAGATGCCAGGCGTCCAGCTCTAAAATGACATATGAGCAAAGACAACTGAATGATTTGATTTGTTATTGCTGAAAGGAACACATTTTATTTATATTTCCAGGTTTTGTTATGCAGCATGTTCATATTTGAATTTGTATAATTTTGACAGGATATATTTTTATGTAGAGCAAAATCTTTTGGGATATTTAAAATCTAAGTTTATTTTTATATAAAATTACATAAGAGTAAAGAAATTTGAATGTTTGTTCTTTTAATGTTTACTTTATTTCTAACTTGTATAATTTAGACAGGATATATTTTTATGGAGAGCAAAATATTATAAGTTGTTTAAGGTTTGAGTTGATTTATTCACGAATAATATTCCTGTCTGTTTTTACCATTCCTACCAAAGATATTTCTGTCAACTAAATAAAAATTCCTTCTATTTAAAATTTAAATAGAACTTGAACAAATACGATAGTTCATAATATCACGCAGACTTGCACGTAAGAGCGGGAGTTATCCGTTTTAACAAGCAGCGTATTGCACTGATATGAAATAGCTGTGTATATGTTTATATATGTGTGTGTGTATGTATGTATGTGTGTATGCATATGTATGTGTATATATGTAGATATATATATGTATGTATATATGTGTATATATATGTGTATATGTATAGATATGTATACATGTATATATATATGTTTACGTGTGTGTGTAAATATATATATATATATATATAATATATATATATATGACAAGAACACTCATCACTCACAACAGTGACAAAACAATTACATTGACAATCATGTTACGTTATTTTCAAAATGTTTCCTTTTCTTTTCATTGCTTCTTTAACACACTACTTCTCCTGCGAAGCCTTGGTATTTTACTAGTATATATATACAGTATATATGTATATACAGTGGGATGCAAAAGTTTGGGCAACCTTGTTAATATTCATTAGTTTCCTGTATAAATCGTTGGTTATTACGATAAAAATGTCAGTGAAATATATCATATAGGAGACACACACAGTCATATTTGAGAAGTGAAATGAAGTTTATTGGATTTACAGAAAGTGTGCAATAATTGTTCAAACAAAATCAGGCAGGTGCATAAATTTGGGCACGTTGTCATTTTATTGATTCCAAAACTTTTAGAACTAATTATTGGAACTCAAATTGGCTTGGTAAGCTCCGTGACCCCTGACCTACATACACAGGTGAATCCGAGTATTTAAGGGGGTCAATTGTAAGTTTCCCTCCTCCTTTCATTTTCTCTGAAGAGTAGCAACATGGGGGTCACAAAACAACTCTCAAATGACCTGACGACCAAGATTGTTCACCATCATGGTTTAGGGGAAGGATACAGAAAGCTGTCCCAGAGATTTAAGGTGTCTGTTTCCACAGTTAAGAACATATTGAGGAAATGGAAGACCACAGGCTCAGTTCAAGTTAAGGCTCGAAGTGGCAGACCAAGAAAGATTTCGGATAGACAGAAGCGGCGAATGGTGAGAACAGTCCGAGTCAACCCACAGACCAGCACCAAACACCTACAACATCATCTTGCAGCAGATGGAGTCACTGTGCATCGTTCAACCATTCGGTGCACTTTACACAAGGAGATGCTGTATGCGAGAGTGATGCAGAGGAAGCACAAACAGAGCCGCTTGAGGTCTGCTCAAGCACATTTGGACAAGGCAGCTTCATTTTGGAATAAAGGTGCTGTGGGCCGGATGAAACTAAAATGGAGTAATTTGGGCATAACAAGGGGTGTTATGCATGAAGGAAAAAGAACACAGCATTCAAGAAAAACACCTGCTGCCTACAGTAAAATATGGTGGTGGTTCCATCATGCTGTGGGGCTGTGTGGCCAGTGCAGGGACTGGGAATCTTGTCAAAGTTGAGGGGCGCATGGATTCCACTTGTGTCTGCAGATTCTGGAGACCAATGTCCAGGAATCAGTGACAAAGCTGAAGCTGCGCCGGGGCTGGATCTTTCAACAAGACAACGACCCGAAAACACTGCTCAAAATCCACTAAGGCATTCATGCAGAGGAACAAGTACAACGTTCTGGAATGGCCATCTCAGTCCCCAGACCTGAATAGAATTGAAAATCTGTGGTGTGAGTTAAAGAGAGCTGTCCATGCTCGGAAGCCATCAAACCTGAATGAACTCGAGATGTTTGTAAGAGGAATGGTCCAAAATACCTTCAACCACAATCCAGACTCTCATTGGAACCTACAGGAAGCATTTAGAGGCTGGAATTTCTGCAAAAGCGGATCTACTAAATATTGATTTCATTTCTTATTTGTGGTGCCCAAATTTATGCACCTGCCTGATTTTGTTTGAACAATTGTGCACACTTTCTGCACACTATTAACAAGGTTGCCCAAACTTTTGCATCCACTGTATATATATATATATATAGTGGCGCCACCTGACCCTCTAAACTAAAAACTCCATATCCCAAGAGCCTTTGCAAGACCCAACAGAACACGTGCCGGAGAGGAAGTGCTTATTGGCTCCGGCCGGCAGGTAAGGAGAAGCGAAAGCAAAATTATCTCTGGCGAATTAAATAATATAATAGAACTGCGGGATCTCGAGAAACTGCTCGAGCCGTATATACTATTACAGACTTTAATAAGCGTTAAAAACAGGTGGAAGAGTTGGGGCGGCGGTTGAGCGCCGCTGGAAAAGATATGGGATTATCTACAGCGTTTTGGTGGGAGGCTCCACTGATGATCGATCGCGGGAATACAGGTGAGTCCGGCCCGTTTAGAGTACTGTATAAAGGGACACAGTGTGAACCGGCACCGTGGTTAATAAGTAGCGGGTGTCAAAGCACAGTGTGCCCGACAAGAGATTGTTGTGTGATGACCGAAGGAGGGAGGATGCGCCCGATTGGAGCGGAGCAGCTGAAAAGTGCTGTCTCTCGCGGCGATGCTGTGCTAAAGACGCCACCTCGGCAATAAATAAATTAAAGGGCGAGAAAGCAGTGAAAGGGTTTCTCTTTCCCATAGAGAGTCTCAAACTGCAGATAAGCCCAAGAATCAAAAGCGAGATCCCTAAAATAAAAGCGGGGTCTCCTGACAAGATGGGAAAGCAGTGAGATCTGCGAGGCAGCCGTAAAACCTCCTTAGTGGGGAGCGGGTGGAGCTGACTGAATTCGAGATGTTTCAGGTCTCGGGAAGAGAGCAACCAGGAGGCGTTGGCGGTGCTACAACTGTCGGCAACCAGGACGCGTGTGTGAAATTGTTCCCAGAGGACAGGGGAGGCGGTGGAATAGAAGATACATCGTTCCCTCAAGGTTAGCTGGGAGGTTTAGACAACGCAGCCAGGTCCGGATGGCCGCGGTGTGCGGGTATTGACGCTCCGCCCCAGTTGTCGCCGCAAATGGGGAACTGTGGTGGATTGCCGGCAATTTACTCCGGCCCTCACCCTCAGGCGCTAGGAGGAGCTCTCCTGACAGCATGAACATGCCCGAGTTCCAACAGGGCATCATGGACTATGTAGTGTTTGTACACAGCCCTGCTGGATACCTTGGGGCCACCAGGCGTCACTGTAGGGGGCTCGTAGGCTCTTATGTGCCCTATGACCGGTGCGTCACAGTCACGTGACAGGAAGAAATGGCGTGCTCCCAGGTTGAAGAAAGGACTATTTACCCTGACCGGAAGGAATAAGGACTTTTGGACTGTTGGGCAGAAACACCTCTGAGTCAGGGAGTATAAAAGGACCATGGGAACTCCCAGACAATGAGCTGAGCTGGGTGGTAGGAGGGCAACTCGTCTGGGAGTGGAGGATTGTTTATTGTTATTATTGGTATTGTTTTTGAGTAGTGAGGAGTGGAGGGTGCTTAGTGCACGTTATTATTATAATAAAAGAATTGTTGCACTTTTACTTAGTGTTTTGGCGTGGTACCTGAGGGTTCAAGGGAGCACTAAGCCCCCTACTGCGACAATATATATTGTCAGTATATATAAAGTCAAAATTTGTTTCTGAATGTATAAAGTCAGCTGGAATATATAAAGTCATTCCGAATATAAGTTAAACCTTGAATATATAAAGTCAAAACTTGAATATATTAAGTCAGCGTCGGAATTTATAAAGTCATTGCTGATTATATAAAGTCAACATGGGAGTATACAAACTCATTCCTGAATATATAAAGTCAAAGTCAAAATATATTGATTGAAACTAAAAAACTGAAATAAGTTAATAAAACCTATTCAGAAAAATAAATTAAAAAACACTGTTGGTTAATGTTTTGAAAATGATACGTGCCGGCATTTTGAACACTATATTTATTTATTCTTTTTTGTATGGGCTCATTTTGGATGAACCTCACAAGCCCAATTGACTCTGAGTGGCTTCTGTGGAAGTTTACGCATAACCATTACTCAAAATGAAAGATTTCTTTCACTAGTATGAGTAAAATGACAAACGGAAATTAGAGAGTATTTGATGGAATTAGACCATTTTATCTGTGAACTGTCCCAAGCGTTCCCTCGATCTAAATCGTTTAGAAGCGTATCTAGATGTTCCTGGCATCATTCTTGCATTTATGTTGGCCATTAATATATTCCGATGCTGACTTTATACATTCAAGTTTTTGACTTTATATATTAGGGAATGACTTTATATATTAGGAATGACTTTATATATTCCAGCGCTGACTTTATATATTCAAGTTTTGACTTTAAATATTCCAACGCTGAGTTTATATACTCAGGTTTTGACTTTATACATTCAAAGTTTAACTTTATATATTCGGAATGACTTTATATATTCCAAGCGCTGACTTTATATATTCAGAAAATCAATGTATTTGCCTGTTTGGCACCCCATATATTATATATATATATATATATATATATATTGTAAAAGATGTAGAAGGACACAATATAAGGTTTAGGGTTTTCCGGCCCATTATATTGTAGCGCTCCACAATAAAAAGAAAATGCAGGTCAAAATATAAACTAAAACAGTTCATATGCGGCCGAAACATGGTGTGGTGGCCATTTATGAGGGAGGGCGGAAGTGGAGGAATGCTGGGAAGGAACCGTGAGGGAGGCTGGGATTGATGGCGTCAGGACAAGATGGCGGAGGAAGGGCGGAAGTAGCATTACTGCGAGCAAAGCGGCTTATGGTGGCGGGCGTCTTTTTCTGAAAGAAAGCACAGGGAGAAAGTTAGTACCCGCCATTCCTGCGGCGAATGTTTTCCCAGGTGTGTTAAAATCCGCCCGTGGTCTCCTACTGCGTCGTGACATGATCCCCCCCTTAGCCCAAGCCCGTCAGGTCGGGCGGACCTAACCGAGAGGTCAGTGGATACGAGAGAGGGCATCAGCATTGGCCTGAAGGGTGCCCGGCGATAAGTGGCGGTGAATTTATACGGTTGTTAATCCAGAAACCACCTGGTGACTCATGATTCGACTCTTTATGTAGGGACATCCACTGAAGTGCAGCATGATCAGTCACCAGAGTAAATTAGCGACCCAGCAGGTAATAATGGAGATGGGTCACTGCCCACTTTATGGCCAAGGCCTCCTCTCCCACTGCCGCATCGGGTCTCCCGGTCCATCAGTTTCGGCTGAGGTACATCATGGGGTGTTCGACACCATCGGCGCGTTGGCTCAACACGGCGCCTAGGCCTGTGTCAAAGCAGCGGTCTGGAGAATAAAGGAGCCCAAAATCGGCGTCCTTAATACAGGTGTCGATGTAAGGGCCTTCTTTAGGTCACTGAATCGTGTTCCGCCTTGTCATTCCACACCGTATAAGGGAGTGCCCTTCTTTGTTAAATTGGTCAAGGGTGCGGCCCTTTCGGAGAAACGGGGCACGAACCGGCGGTAGTACCCCGCTAACCCCAAGAAAGCTTGCACCTGCCTCTTGGTATTGGATGAGGCCATTCCAAGATGTCTTTAATTTATGAACACTGGGGTCTCACCTGTCCTCGTCCCACGAGGTAGCCTAAATACTTGGCCTCCTTCAAGCCAAAAACACTTTCGAGGATTTATGCGGAGGCCGGCTTTAGCTAGTGTCGCGAGGACAGCAGAGACCTGCAATAGATGTTCTTCCCAGGTACGGAATAGATGGCGACGTCATCCAGGTTGGCGGCACTATAGGACTGGTGGGGTTTCAGCACTCTATCCACCAGATGTTGAAAGGTTGCGGGGGCCCCGTGCAGCCCAAATGGGAGGACCTTGTATTGCCAGTGTCCACTAGGGGTGCTAAAGGCCGTTTTTTCTTTTGCGGATGCCGTTAAAGGGAATTTGCCAGTACCCTTTCGTCATATCAAGCGTAGTCAAGTATCGAGCCGTACCCAGCCGCTCAAGGAAGGCATCAGGTAGGCATCAATTTGGAGACCTGGTTCAGATGTCTAAAGTCGTTACAAAATCTCCAGGAGCCGTCTGGCTTGGAATCGAGGGCGATAGGGCTGGACCAAGGGCTATGGCTCTCATCAATAATGCCCATATCTAACATTCGTTGCACCTCTAATTCCACTTCAGCGCGTTTTGCCTCCGGGAATCTATAGGGCCTCTCCCGGACGATTACGTCGGGGTTTGTGGCTATGTCGTGAGCAATCAGCGAGGTCCGGCCAGGTGACTGCGCTCACTACTTCGGGAATGGCTTGGATCACATACGTTAACTCCTGCCGTTGTTTGGGGGTTAGCTCATCACCGAGGTTAAGGGCAGTCGTGCAGGTGAAAAGAGAGGGACCTATAGGCGTCGGGAAGCTCCTCCCGATCTTTCCAGGGTTTCAACAAGTTTACATGGTAGATCCTCTCAGTTGGTCGACGATTGGGTTGTTTCACCAAATAGTGACCAGTCCTTTAAACTTCTTAACCTCGTATGGCCCTTGCCAGTGAGCGAAACTTGGAGTGGGAGATAGGAGCGAGCACCATAACTCGGTCCCCCGGGCGGAACTCCCGAAGGACAGAGTTGCGGTTGTAACCTCGGGCCTGCGCTGCCTGCGCCACGAGTCCGCGTGGTCTTTTAGGAGGGTCTGATTTTGTGAGCCTGTCACGCAGTTGCGCCACATACTCCAATATGTAGAGGAGGAAGGTCCTCGGCTTCCCAGCCCTCTTTTAGTATATCCAAAATGACTCGGGGTTGTCGCCCATACAACAACTCGAAGGGAGAAGCCCGTAGAGGCCTGAGGTACCTCCGGTAGGCAAAAAGCACGGCCGGGAGGAGCTGATCCCAGTTCCTACCATCGCTGCTGACTACTTTGCGGAGCATCTGCTTAAGTGTCTGGTTAAACCTCTCTACCAACCCGTCTGTCTGAGGGGTGATAGGCGCTTTCAGGTGCTTTATTCTGAGTAATTTGGCCACCTCCTGAGCGTATCCGAGGTGAAGGGTGTACCCTGTCCATGAGGACTTCTTTGGGTATACCCACTCTGGAAAACAAATTAACTAATTCCAATGCGATGTTTTTTGTGTTAGCGGGCGCGCGGGGAACCGCCTCTGGGTATCGGGTGGCGTAATCCACCATAACCAATATGTATTTATAGCCACGGGTTTGAGGGCTCCAAGGGTCCTACTAAGTGCACCCGATTCTGTCGAAGGGATGTCGATCAGGGGTATAGGGGCGAGAGGAGCACAGTCCCTCCTGAGAATCTGGCGGGTCTGACATCGGACAGGATTAACAGAAGTGCGGACCTCCTCGTTAATCCCAGGCCAGTAAAAAGCAGACTTGTTCCTCTCCAAGGTCTTTTCGGCCCGAGATGGGCACCCAGGCGATGAGCATGAGCTAATTAGCATACCTCCCCCGGAAGGTGCGTGGAACTAGCAGCAACTTCCGCACCTCACCCTCGTGTTGCCACCCGATACAGCAGATCATTTTCAAGAACAAAGAAGGGTTAGCATGGTGTGGAACCGTCGGCTTGTGAGCTATTAGGCAGAACCACCGCATTCGGGCAAACCGCGGGAATCATCATTCCACTGCTCCCTCTTAAATGAGCCGGCGTGGACCGAAATTGGTGATCCAGGCTACCCTGAGGGTCCTGTGCCCTGGACCCGAAAAGAGTTCCCGGTGGAGTCTTCGGGTCAGGGTCCGTCACGCGGAAGCGTCCCCGAGCCACCAGCCACTAGGGCCTGCCCAAAGCACGGCGTGGAGACCGGGAATCATAACTAGATCCAATGAGGCCCGGGAGGCGGCGTGTGTCTTACCGCAGTTTTTCTCCGACCAGTCATGTCCCAAAATCACCGGATAGGGGTTCGGGCAACACAGCGACCATCAACTTAGTTAACTCCCCTTCCAGGTGATATAACATTGTCGCGGAACGATGCGACTTGGTCCCTCCATGCACACAAGTGACTTGTAGGTATTGTTTCAGCCACTGTTGCGGTAACACATAACTCGAGCCACAATGGTTATGTTGCTGCGGGGTCGAACAAAGCCACCACCGCGTGGCCATTTAATAACACCACTTCCGTGTTTGGACTCGCCAAGGGATCGCGACGGGGGTACAGTACCTCTCGGTTGATGCCCAGGTGCAGTCCATCAGTTCACTTAGCGATGTTCAGGGGACAGGTTGGCAGCAGATGACCGGTCTCACCGCGCACTTGCAACAAGCGCCGGAGAGGCCGTTTTTCTTTATGCCTTGACGGGCGCTTCCGCACGGCGCGTCGAGGGGCTCAGGGTTGGCCGCCCATCCTGTCGGTTCCCACAAGCTGACCTGTCTGACCCCCGACTTCGGAGAACCGCGAGCTGGCTCGAGGACTTCAAGGAGACCCGGCATATCCTTGTAGGGATGTTCACTAGGCCCCTCACAGGCCACCTGCTCTACTACTCTCCGGCCTGGGGTCCCTCTGTGTCAATAGCCAGCCCACTTTGCCCCAGAATTGGAAGGCCTGTGCCCGGGCAGGTTTTTCTGGGTCGAACTGCCAGTTCCTCCATTCTGCCACCTGCTGGCCCAGCGTGCTCTAGCGGGCCAGGATCTCCCGCTTAGGGTGTCATAGTTCGCGCCTCCTCCTCGGGAGGTCATAGGGCTTCTGTGGAGTCCCTTCAGGTAGGCGCCAATATGGGCGCCCACTTCGGACCGCTGCCACTCGTTCGGGTGGCCGTCCGTCGAATATACCAGGTAAGACTTCGACATTGTCCAGCTGTCAGTCATAGGTACCAGAGGGGAGGTGTCGGCTTGGCGGGTCTGCTCTGGCTTTTGGGGCTCTGCCAACCTGGCCTTCGCTGCCCTCCAACTCCCGGTGGTATTAGCCTGCGCTTGCTGCAGAGCTTGGAGTTAGGCACGTTCATGCTCTGTAACACGGTGTTTAGGTCCTGTCCTTCAGTCATATTTAAGGATCTTCTATCCTGCCGGCTACGCCTCTGTAAAAGATGTAGAAGGACACAACATAAATGTTTGGGGTTTTCCGGCCCCGTATATTATGGAGCTCCACAATAAAAAAGAAAATGCAGGTCAAAATATAAACTAAAACAGTTCATATCGGTCTGGCCTTGAAACATGGCGTCGGCCCTATTATGAGGGAGGAGCCGGAAGTGGAGGAATGCTGGGAAGGAACCGTGAGGGAGGCTGGGATCGATGGCGTCAGGACAAGATGGCGGAGGAAGTCGGGAAGTATTAGCGCTGCCGGGCAAAGCCGCTTATGGTGGCGGAGTGTCTTTTTGAAAGCAAGCACAGGGAGAAAGTTAGTACCCGCCATTCCCTGCTGGCGAATGTTTTCCCAGTTGTGTAAAATCCGTCCCTTGGTCTCTACCTACTAGCAGTGCATATACTGTATATGTATAATATATGGGGTGCCAAACAGGCAAATACATTGATTTTCTGAATATTATATATTATATATCATGCCACCATTTTAACTTCCTCATTTGAATGGTAATGTCAGCAAATGTTACAACATTTCTATGGATTATATATTATGACTCTACTTCTTTGTTAATTATATGTCTATGCAAGTGTGCACCATTTATTTTGTGTATTATTTATTCATCATTTTTCTTACCTATTGTTTTTTATTTTACTTGTCCCTATTTCTTTGACATATTCTGTAGCACTTTAAACTAGATCGTGTGAATAAAAATGTGTTATAGAAATATATGCTATTGTGGTTTATTGTCTGCATCACTGTGATGTAAAAGCGTGTACAAAATGTGTATTTATATTTCTCAACTAACTACAAAATGGGATAAAAGTGGCAATAATAAGTCTTTTTACTACCTTTATTAACACTAGAATCCCTGAAGCCTACGACAAACTTGTAATCCTGGCCCACCTTAAATTCCTTAGCACCTCTCTCTGTCAGCGTCTTGTTTTGTAAATGTGTAGATCAGCACAAACAGCAAGCAGCCTGCTATCCCATCACCCCACTGCAGAAGAAAGGGCAAAAAGAACTAAAAATACAGTGTGTGTGTGTATCATTTTTGTCATTTTGAGGTTTAAAATGTTTGTCGTGTCAGCACACATCATAATAACATTTCAGTGATATGAAATATTTTACATGTGAGTTGTCATTTAGCTGGTTTGACCGTACTTTCCTAATTCATCAAGGGTTTTCCCAACACATCTTATTATGTATATGCAGATATTCCAAAATCCAAAAATATCTGAAGTCCAAAATACTTCTGGTCTCAGGCATTTCAGATTAGGGTTTCTCAACCTGTATACCTCATTTTACATTTCTCAGTCACTTACATTATTAGATATTGTAGATGTAAGGTAGCAATCAGATCTTCTTTCACTCAGCCCGTGACATGTCACAGAGTTGTAGCAGGGAGTTAAGATGAGCCAACAATTGGGTTTGTGAAGATAGCAGCATATCATCAGTTTAGATTTAGATTAGATAGAATTTTATTTGTCCCAGGGAAAATGTAGCTTTATACGGAAGCTTTTTAAATAAATAAATACACACAGGAATGATTGAAAGGCAAGAAAATTCAAAAGAAAGAAATGTGACTTGGCAGCTCCAGTCTCAGGCGCTATACAGGAATGCTCTGCTGCAAAGTAAGCCCATAGGAAGGCTGCTTATATCACAAAGGGGATGGGGGAAAGCCCTCAGGAGCCCCATCCCGGAAGAGGTGAAACCGTTGGAGAGCCAATGGGCTGAGGTCTGTTGGGCGGATCGGAACTGGTGTGGTGCTGAGGCATGCGCCACTGCATGGCAGCACTCGAGTCCAAACAGGTAGACAAGATGATCATCTTCCTCTGCTGTCGGAGGAGCTGCGTAAACTCTGCATTTCGTGGCAGCACTCTCTGAGATGCGGGGATCGGTACTGGCCAGATCTCTGTATGTGGATACACCATTTATTGTTCTCGCCAGTCTGATGGCTGTCATACTCGGAGTAGCTGTTGCTGTGGCGGATTGGCTTCTTCTGATGGTGTTCGATGTCACTCCTTTCAACGAGCATATTATGAGACTCAGATTACGGCACTCCCTGGGTGCTTTGCCTGTTTGTCTCAGTGTATGCTCTGACCGCGGTGAGTGATGTCTTGGTGAGAGAGACATTTTATTTGCAGCTTCACTCTGTGGTTGATGTTGCCCACAATGCGTGACATTCCTCTGATCATGGGTGACTTCAATTCAGCCACTGGCACTGATAGGGCTGGCTATTAGGATTGTCTCAGTCCCTATGGGTCTGGTGACCATGGTGAAAGTGGCTCCATGTTCCTTGACTTTTCAAAAGGTCAGGGGCCACGAATCGCTGGATGCTGGTTCCAGTGTCCTGAACCGCATTGTTGGACTTGGTACTCCAATACTGATGGTGCAGTGAAGGAGATCGATCAAATCCTCGTGGGCAGATGCTGGAGGCTCTTGCAAAACTGCAGGGTCTACAGAAGTGCCCAGTTTGTGAATTCTGACCACAGATTTTGTTGTTGCTACTCTTAGGATCCAGCTTAGGTCCAGTAGGTTACCACCTACTAGGAAAATGAGTCTGGACTTGGCCAGACTCCAAGACTAGGCTGTTTCTAACAAGTTTGCACTGTTTGTATGAGTGAACTTGTAGATTTGGAGTACGACTGCTGATCCTAATGTGATGTGGGGGACCTTCTGTGACAAGACCCTGAAGGTTGCTGAGGGTTGTGTTGGTGTTACCGGTGTTCCCAGAAGGAGGTGTTTCATCTTGCAGGGCACCCTGGATATCATCGAGGAGAGCTTGGCCGCGGCTCAATGGCAACTCTGGTCTGTACTGGGAACAGTAGGATGGCTGCGAGAGCTCTGAGGGCAGATAAAGAGGCGTTTTTCAGAGGAATCTGTGAGCAAGTGACACACCATCTGTGGTCTAGCAACCCACGTCCTGCTTACAGAGGAATCAAAGCATTACGCACATCTGAATCTGTTCCTTGGAGAGTACATGATCAGGGCGGCTGATGGAACGGGTCCTACGGATGACACTGCAGTTGTGACCCTCTGGGCTGGCTACTTTCGAGCAGTTGTTCAAAGCTGATCCTCCGGCTAGGATTTGGATATCTCCATGTCCGCGGTTCTTGAGGCTGATCCTCCTTAGCTGTGAACCACCCAATCTCACTGAGATTGCATAGGTGGTGAACCAGCTGAGGGGTCTGCAGGGATCTGTGGTATCCGGGATGAACTTCTCCAGGCTGGTGGTAGGTAAGGCTGTCCTCCTGGCATTGCAAGCAATCTTTGCTTCCATTTTGGGAGACTGGCATCATCCCGACTGACTGGAAAATGGAACTTGTCGCCCTATCTGGAAAGGGAAGGGTGATTGCCTGGATTGCAGCAACTACAGGGGGATAACACTGCTCTCGGTGCCAGGTAGGGTCCTTGCTAGGGTATCCCTCAATGGGATCCGTGATCACTTGCTCACTTACCAGCGACGGAACAGTCTGGTTTCACGCCTCAAGAAGTCTACCATTGACCGCAACCTGGCACTGAGGGTTCTCATGGAGCGCAAACACCTAATATCAGCAGAGTTTCTTTGCAGCCTTTTGTCGATTTTGTAAAGCGTTCGACTCAGTTGATCGACTGCCCTGTGGGACATCTTGAGGGTTAGTGGGATCCTTTGAGGTTGCTGGATATCATGGCCGGCCCGTACACTGGTACTGTGAGTGCAGTGCAGAGTGGAAGCAAGACCTCTGTGTTTTTCCCAGTTGATTTTGGGGTTCGCATCAGCAGTGTGTTCTGCTCCTACTCTGTTCAATGCTTGTATGGACTGTGTGTGTGGGGCGAGGTCATGGGGTCCAGCGGCTGTGGGGCATCTGTTGGTGAAGAAAGATTCACGGATCCTTGACTTTGCTGACAATGCTGTGATCTTCATGGAGTCAATTGAGGCTGTGATTAGGTCTCTCGATAGACTAAGTGAGGAGTCTGAGTGTCTGGCTGCGAGTGTCCTGGATAAAACCAAGATCCAGGCCTTTAATGACCTCTTGGGCATGGTAATCAGCAGTGTGTCTGTTTTATGGACAGAGTGTTGACCTTGTCAAGAGGTGTACTTACCTTGGCAGTGACATACATGTCTCTGGTGACTCTTCCTGTGAAGTCAGTAAATGGATTGGGAGAGCATTGGGAGTCATGAGGTCGCTGGAAAAGGGGTGTGGCGCTCGATATCTAGATAGATAGATACTTTATTAATCCCAAGGGGAAATTCCCATACTCCAGCAGCAGCATAGCTGATAAAAACAATATTATTAAATTAAAGAGTGATAAAATGCAGGTATAACAGACAATAACTTTGTATAATGTTAACGTTTACGGGTGGGAATTGAAGAGTCGCATTGTGTGGGGTCTTCTCAGTCTGTCAGTGGAACAGGGACGGTGACAAAAGTCTGTCACTGAAGCTGCTCCTCTGTCTGGAGATGATCCTGTTCAGTGGATGCAGTGGATTTTCATGATTGACAGGAGTCTGCTCAGCCATCGTCGCTCTGCCACCGATGTCAAACTGTCCAGCTCCGTGCCTAAAACAGAGCCTGCCTTCCTCACCAGTTTGTCCAGGTGTGAGGAGTCCTTCTTTTGATTCTGCCTCCCCAGCACGCCACCGACTTAGAAGAGGGCACTGCCACAATTGTCTGGTAGAACATCTGTGGCATCTTATTGCAGATGTTGAAGAACGCCAGCCTTCTAAGGAAGTATAATCGGCTCTGACCTTTCTTACACAGAGCATCAGTATTAGCAGTCCAATCCAATTTCTCATCTAGCTGCACTCCCAGGTATTTATAGGTCTGCATCCTCTGCACAGTCACTTCTGATGATCACAGGGTCCATGAGGGGCCTGGGCCTTAAAATCCACCACCAGCTCATTGGTTTTGCTGGTGTTCAGTTATGTAAGTGGTTTGAGTCGCACCATTTAACAAAGTCCTTTATTAGGTTCCTATACTCCTCCTCCTGCCCACTCCTGATGCAGCCCACGATAGCAGTTGGGTCAGCGCCACGCTGCACGTGGCAGGGCTCCGAGTTGTATTGGAAGTCCTGATGTATGTTGGCTGAACAGGACTGAAGAAAGTACAGTCTCCTGCAGCGCCTCCTGTATTGCTGATCACAGCGTCCAGACCTGCAGTCCAGAGATCTATCCAAAAGGACAAAGGTCTAAGTCTTTAGAGTCCTGGTGCATCCTGTCTTTCTATATGGTTGCGAGACATGGACGCTATCCAGTGACCTGAGATGAAGACTGGTCTCCTTTGGTACTGTGTCTCTCTGAAAATCCTTGGGTACCATTGGTTTGACTTTGTATTGCTCATGGTCCTGAATGAGGCACATTACCTGCATTGTGAGAGAGCGTCAGTTATGGCACTACGGCTATGTGGTGAGTTTCCCGAGGGTGATCCGGATCTTTCATTGTTGGGGACCCGAGTGGCTGGATCAGGCCCACGTAAAACCTCGCTGCGGCAGATAGAGGGTCATCATTTTGGAGGGTGGGACTGCCTTGGGTGTTGCCAATCTGGATCCAGAGTTGTTTTGTTGTGTAGTATCTATCTATCTATCTATCTATCTATCTATCTATCTATCTATCTATCTATCTATCTATCTATCTATCTATCTATCTATCCTATCTATCTATCTATCTATCTCTCTGTTTGTGTGTGATTGCTTTGGTCTGGAGTGGAAGTGGCCTTTGTGCTAGCAGGAGAGTGAGTTGAGTTTAGCTTTTTCTTTTTTCCATTTTTTTCTTTTATTTCTTTTTTCTAGTCATTTCTCTTAATTCTTTGCTGTGTTATTTATATATAGTCATTATTTTCAAGTTTATTTAGTGTTTTTTTTTAAAAGAAGTGGCTAGGATGGCTGTGTCGAGGGATACAGCCAGGCCTTTTGCCACATGGCTTTGAAAAACTTAGCAGAAGAAATGGCATCAAATTGATTGTTGATCCAGTAGTTTCAGTAGAGAAGTGTGTTACTGAAATTGGAAAAATAATTGGATGTAAAAACATTATTTCTGCTTCAAGAATGAATAAGGCTGTCGTGATATTTCTAAATGAAGAGGCCTTAGTTCACCAACTGGTTCAGGAAGGCCTAGTCATTAATGGAACCCTCATTTCTGTTTTGCGCTTTCAACTCCTGCAAAGAGGATTATAATCTCTAATATTCCTCCTTTCTTGAAGAATGAACTACTACATACTGAATTGAGAAGGTATGGCGAGATTATTTCTGACATTACTATGATTCCTTTGGGGTGTAAACAGCCAGAATTAAAACATGTGGTCTCATTTAGGAGACAGGTTTTTATGCTCCTCAACAGAGGTTACAATGAGTTAGATGTTGCTCTGAAATTCAAAGTAGATGGATGTGATTATATTGTGTTTATATCTTCTGATTCAATGAAATGTTTTAAATGTGGCCGTGCAGGGCACAAAGCAGTTGACTGTAAAAGAGCTGATTGGTAGTCATGCTATGGGTGGAAACATAAATGCAGTGAGTGAGTCAGATGTAGAGGATGAGTCTGAGACTCCGACTCCGATGCTGAAGATCAGCAGATTGTTGTCTGTGAGGTATCCACAGGTACTCTTAGCTCGACTGTAGGAAGTTCTGATAATCAGATACCCAGTTGTAGCTCCACAGTTGAAAGGAGTGAAATAAAGAAAGCTGAGATAAAATGCCTGAAGTGGATGGATCGGCCGAGGCCGAGTTGAAGTCCTCTACTGTGAATATAAATCAGGATGAAGAAAAGGGCCAAGCTAAGACCGAGGTTATGCAGCCTGTCATTGAAACGACACCAACTGAGGTGGATGACATTGAAGGTCTGAATGCTGCGCGCTGCTACCTGTGAGCCATCTAAGGTGGATGAGCAGGCCGAGGCCAGTCCTGAGTCCACAGTCCACAGTGAAACTGCTTGCCCTCTCTTAAATGTCAAAGCTGTGGCAGAAACTGAACCAGGCACTAATTCAGGCAGTGCAGTTAGGGAAGAAAAAGCTGGAATTGTTGAGGAAATGAATGTTGAAGAAGAATGGACGACACTCCCCAGAAAGAGGAAAGAAACCTCAGACGGTGGAGTAGGAGCCAAGAGAAGTAACAAAATGAACCTGACAGAGGGGCTGACGTGTCTTTAAAGAATCGTTTCTAAGTACCAGAGAGGTGACAATTAGCCCAGAGTGTGAGGGGAGTCAGCAGGGTGGTGAGGACAGTGACTCTTGTATGTCAAGTGACAATTTAACTGGCACTCTTGGAAAAACGAGTACAGCACTGAAAGCATTCTGAAGGCAAAAGGAAGGTGAATGTTGTAGAACATTTTCCTGACCTGGAACTTTTGGTTTTAGCCAAGCGATGTTATGCGTAATGCTGTTCCTTTGGGAATGGAAAGAAAAGAATTTAATCGTTTAAAGAATGTTATCAGCAAAGTTAGAAAGTCTCTCACCTCCAGCACATAATGGCTCCACACCAGCTCCTCTCTTTTCATTAGTTAAAGTTCTTCTTGTCATTGCTGCTCCGTTTCTTTTCTTTCTAATGCCTGTTTTCTCTTTGGGCTCTTTGAAGCGTTAACGGCTGCAGAGACTCTCAAAGAGAAGTCGACTTTTTCAATATTTAGAACAGAAAAACTTGATGTTATTTTCTTCAAAAAACCCCTACTGACCAATGAATGAGTCGGAGGGCAGAGGGACTGGAGTGGATGACGCTTCTGAGCCATGGCTCCAGTGCCAGCGCGGGTGGCAGTGCTCTTCAGTAAGGCGTTTCTCCCGGAGTCCATAGACTGTTTTGAGCAAATTAAAGGTCGCCTCATGAAGGTTGTTTACCATTCAGGGAAAACATTTTTTCTTAAATGTCTATGCTCCAAATGAAGCAAAGAGAGAATTTCTTTTTCTTTTGTTAAAAGAGGGCTAGCTGAGTGCAGTTCAGAGGACGGGTTTTTAGCTGGCGATTTTAATTGCACTGAAAATGCAGAGATGACAGGAATGGCTGAGCTGAGCTGAGCCTCACCCGGGTCAGTCAAGGTGTTGCAGTCGGTCCTTCATCAGCAAGAACTTGTGGATGTGTGGAGAGAGTCGAACCACAGCGAGACAGTACACATGGCTCAAGGTCTCCGTGGCATGTTATCCATGGCAAGGCTGGACAGGATTTATACCTACGGCACAATCTGAACCTCATTTTGGGCTCTCGTCTTCTCCCACAGGGTTTTCAGATCATAGTTTAGCTCTCACTCATTTCTCTTTGGGGTCTGAGCGAACTTTAAATCTTTCTGGCACTTTAATACTAATCTTCTTAAAGACTCTATTTCTTCAACACTTTCGTCTCTTTTTGGGACAAATGGAGACTCAGCAAAATGAATTCTCATCTCTGAAGCAATGGTGGACGTCTCCAGGGGTCCAAATTAAACTTTTTGCCAGTTTTATTCTGAACTTTCTTCTAGAAAGGTCATCTGGCATTAAAGAACTGGAAGAGGACATTGGCTAATTCAAGCCAAACGGGAAACCGGTTTTGATGCCATTTTGCTTGAGCCCCTAAAAGACAAAAGGATTCTCTGAGGTCCCTTGCTGGAAGAACAGGTGAAGGCGCCATTGTCAGGGAGATTCCAGAATATTTCTCAAATGGACGCCCCACGCAGTTCTTTTCATTGGAGAAGAAGGTTGCTCAGGCAAAAATCATTCACTGTCTAAAACTCAGATGGGACTGAAATGATGGAGACCGAGGAGATCGAATTTGCCTTAAAATTTTACAAAGACTTTTCTGCAGAAACAGTGACTTGTCTTCAAATACATATTTTTCTTTAATACGCACACAGTTGACTCCATCCACCAATAAGAACTCGACCTGCCACTATCACTGGAGGAGCTCACTAGTGCTCTTGGGAGTTTAAATCAGAACAAAGCCCTGGGATCGATGGACTTCCCGTCGAATTCTACAAGTCCTTTGGGATATCGTGGGTAAGAACCTCCTGACTGTGTTCGTGGAGAGCATCAGGGGTAAAGAACTTCCTGTGAGTTGTCAGAGAGCGTTTGACTCTTTACCTAAAAAAGGGATCTCTGCAACATTAAAACTGGCGACCGGTCACCTGCTCTGCTCAGACTATAAACTCTTTTCTAAAGCACTGGCTCTTTCGTCTGAGGATTGTCATGAACTGCTTGGTGGCCTTCGATCAGTCATACTGTGTCCCTGAACGCATTTTGATAACATTTTCTTTGCGGATTTGGTATCTGCCTCTGAGATTTTTTGGGTTTAAGGCGGTCTCATCTCATTGGATCAAGAAGGCCTTTGACCGGTAGACCACCAGTATTTATTTAAAGTTCTAGACAGGTTTGGTTTTGGTGAGACCTTTCTTGGATATATTTAATTAATGTTCACAAATGTGTTTAGTGTTTTAAAAAAGAATGGAGGATTGGGAGCCCCATATTCTGTTACAAGGACATTCAGGGGGTACCTCCGTATGTTATACTGCTGTCCATGAGCCCCTGCTCCACAGACTTCGCCAATGTCTTCACGGCCTGTCATTGCCTGTGTGTCCCACTACATCCTTTAAGGTGGTGGCATATGCTGACGATGTCACAGTTGTCATCACTGAACCTGGACGATGTTGTCCTGCTGCAGGACTGTTTACAGATGTTTCAAACGTGTCAACTGGTCCAAATGTAATGCCTTTCTGATGGGCATCTGGGACTGTCTCCCCAAACCTCCCAAGTGGTCTAACATGGAACTCTAAGGTATTTAAACATCTGAATTTACATTGGGAAGTCTGGAGTCACAGCTGATAACTGGGAAGGTTTAATTGACCAAATTCAGGGAGACTGAAGAAATGGAAATGGGTGGTTGCCAAGCTCTCTTTTGGGTAGGGTGCTTATTATTAATAATTTAATTGCTTCAATGCTTTGGCATAAATTTAGGTGTGCAGATCCTCCACTTTGGCTGTTGAAAGAAATTCAGGGATATTGGTGGGTTTTTTTGGGACAAACATCATTGGGTTAAACGCAGGTGGTACATCTACCTGTGGATGAAGGTGGTCAGGGCTTGGTGGGCATTCTGACAGAATTGAAATTTTAGGCTGACAGATTTACAGCGCTCTTGTATGTCCCTCAGCCTTTACTGTGGATTAGATTAGCTGCTTTTTTCACAGGGTCGGAAATCTTAATTTTGATTGGCAACCCTTTTAATTGATGTCAGCGATTGGCACTGTCTGTGCTGCCCACCATTTACCGCATATGTTATTGATTTGGCCCCCAAAACAAACAGAGTGGGTATTAATGTGAGTCAGTCTTCTGGTTACTTGAAGAACCGTAATATGGAATCCAGTCTTGAGTTTGACTCGTCAGTTTAAACTCACTGCTTATGAACAAAGGCTTTACTAAAGTAGCCAACTTTATTGATCCGTCAGCAACCAGTGGAAGTCTGGGGCAGCTGTGGCACGTGAGCTCGGGATTAGGTCTGTCTGTCTTGGGGGTCAATAATCAACAAACTTAAAGTCTCTTTTGTGCAATTGGGTGCAGGTCCACTGTGTGAGGATTATATCTCTGGAGATCTCATAAAAGAGGCAGAATCTCCTGAATGTGTCATTACAATTAAACCAAATGTAAAAGATTTTATCAGGCCTAGTAACTAAATTTTAAAAATGAATCACATAAATGGAATTTCGTTCCAAAATTTGTCAAAAAGACTTGTATGACTGGTGTCTTAAAGTGTCCCATTTTATGTATTTGAAAGACATGACTGATACCCTCTGGAGGAACACTTTGTGTCTGCATGACACGACATCTCCAGCATGGAGGACTTTATATAAACCGCCAATTGAGAAAAGAGTTGGTGACCTGCAGTGGAGGATCCTACATGGAGCAGTAGCCACCAATTCATTCTTAAAAACCATTAGTGCCAGCACAACAGATCAGTGGCCATTTTGCCTTCAGAAAGAAACAGTTTATCATTTATTTCTGTATTGTACCAGATTACAACCACTGCTGCATTACCTTGATTTATTTTTGATGGATTTGGGAATTTTATTTAATAACCTCATTTATATTTTTGGAATGTCAGTGTCAAGAGTTTGTAAAAGACAATGTTTACTTGGCAATTTTTTGTTAGGCCAGGCCAAGATGGCAACGTTAAAAACGAGAAGAAATAGAGATAAAGATCAGAAAACTACTGATGCTCTGTTAATGTTTAAGGTCCTCCTTCAAAGGAGATTGAGAATCGAATTTGCATTTTAAATTAATTAATCAATTAGATGTATTTAGAGAGATCTGGGCTGTAAATGATGTTTTATGCTCCTTGGGAAAATGAATGTCTAGTATTAAAATATGAGTAGGAAAAGTGTGTTATTAAATGTTGATTAATTATGACTGTTAATTTGACTGCAATTATGTTATAATTGTTAATAAAGGTCTGTTTAAAATTTAAAATTTATCTATCTATCTAATTTATAGTGACAGCCAAATGTCAGTTCACATCTTATCTTAACTTTATTAATAAGAAAAAATCATAAGCTAAGAAAAGGAAAAAAGTGGTGAGAACAAAAAGTTTCTGCCTAGAAGTTCAACAGTATTTATTTAAAGAAACAATGCTCCATGCAATCATGTCAAAAATTAACAAACCTGAATTCTACTTCGCCCAAGAGAAACAGAGCAGAAACTACAACATGAGCAAATATTTAAAAACAACAAAGAAAGGAGAATGTCCTTTTCCTGATATAAATGCTTATTCTAAGATTTTATTAGTTAGATCTTGCCATATTTTAAAAAGTTTTAGAAATATCATCTAAGTGAGAATTTCATTTTTTCTAATCTCAAATAGTACAGAACATCAGTTACTCACTGACTTAAAAAGTGTTGGGGTGGATTCTTTCAGTTGAGCAAGATAAGTCTCCATGCTAGTAGTGAGATAAAGGCGATTACCGCTTGTTTTTTCCTTCTCCAGTTTAAGCCCATCTGTGAGGCCACCAGACACAGCTGTTAGTGGATTAGGAGGGTTGTGACCACAAGGTGTCTTTTTTAGGTTGAATCTTGTCCTAGAAACATTTTGGACAATTTGAAATGAGTTCAATGCGTTCGATAAAAGGTTTTAAGTTTTCTACCTTAAAGTGCTTCCGCATTGGTTCCATATTCTGAGTGATTCATGGACAAATGGATTATTAGTATATTGACAATAATTTGTATTTACTGGGGCACAGAGCAAGGAATATAAGCAAGATTTTATTTCATTGCAGACAAGCTTGTGGGTTGGCACAGTGGTGCAATGGGTAGCGCTGTGCCTCGCAGTTAGGAGACCCGGTTCGCTTCCTGGGTCCCCCAGTGTGGAGTTTGCATGTTCCTCTGTGTCTGCATGGGTATCCTTCCACAGTCCAAAGACATGCAGGTTAGGTGCATTGGTGATCCTAAATTGTCCCTAGCGTGGGTGTGTGTGTGTCCTGCGGTGGGCTGGCACCCTGCCCAGAGTTCGTTCCTGCTTTGCCCTTGGCTCCAGCAGACCCCCGACCCTGTGTTAGGAAAGCGGTTGGAAAATGATTGACTGATCAAGCTTGTGTATATTCATCTAATTGTCAATGTCCACATCTTTATAGCTCACCAATTGTCAGACAACC
>NW_024385928.1:0-37210 GCF_016835505.1 Polypterus senegalus | reverse complement strand
ATAAACTCTTCATTTCTATTTCTTTACTTCTATTGGGCATTGACTTTCACCTTTGCTGATGGTTGATGCATCCTTTTTCTCCCACAAAGCACACCCTGCACCTTTTTAGCTACTTCAGAACCACAAAGTGAAAAAGGACCACCATGTTTAAGGGTCTCTAAGTGTTGTTTTCTTTCAATTATTTGTTTGTTTTTTCCTGTTGTGGTAGTGGACTAAAAGGTAAAATGTTGTTTTATCATTCCACAGCACTATGTAATAAAATGTTTTCTAGGTGAATTTTCCATAGGCAAGGAAAAACCTGGCAGTACAGCAGTGGCCAAGTGCCAAATGGGACACTGAGAAAGAAAGAGAACAGAGAAGGGTAGAAGCAGTTTATAAATATCATATACTTAATTGTTAACAACATAGATGCAGTATGATCAGCTAATCTGCAGGTCTACTTAATATTACTAAACTGAAGTAGTGAATTATCTGCCTGGATTTAAAAGCTGAGACTGAATGGACAATACTATAGCAGCAGGCCGACCATTCAACAGCTTTAGGACCCTCCTACTATTTTTTTTTTTTTTTTATTTTATTAAATTTATTAAAATCATATAACACTCCATACACATAACTCGAGTTTTACAAAAGAAAAAAAAAAGAAAAAGGTTGAAACAAATCAACCCCCACCCTGAGAAGAGAGCTAGGCCAGCAGTCTAAAGCGTTATGCTAGTAAAGACAAATGAATAGTTAAAATAATAAATTAATAAAGGTTAATGGAGTAAAAGAGGAGAGGACTTCTTCTCAATTTAAATACTTATTCTAAAATGTTATTGATTAGATCAGCAGGTTTTGATATAGTTTTGCATATATCCTCTAAATGCAAATTAGATTTTTCCAGTGTCAAATATTAAATAACATCAGTTACCCACTGACTTAGAATAGGGAGAGTTAGGATTCTTCCAATTGAGCAAGATTAGTTTATGTGCTAATAGTGTAGTAAAGGCAATTAGAGTTTGTTTGTTTGTCCTTCTCCACTTTAAGTCTGACTGGAAGTACACCAAACACAGCTGTTAGTGGATTAGGGAGGATTGTGACATCCAATCTGTCTGAAAGGCATTTAAAGATTTTGGTCCAAGTAAATTTAATTTGGTGCAGGCCCAAAATGTGATTCAGTGAGGATGGAGCTTGATTGCTACTTTGCAGGTTGGATCTTGCCCTGGAAACATTTTAGACAGTTTTAAATGAGAGAGATGCACTCTATATTTAATTTTAAGTTGAATAATTCTGTGCTTCTGTGCATTGCTACTTTCCTCCTTTTCTGAAATATTGAGCAATTTTGCTATCTGAGTCCTCAAGACTGAGAAATATTTTTCCGTATAGAGGTAGGTGGGAGGTGAGGAAAATTGTAGAGGTTCTGTTTAACAAAGTTTCAAATTTGAAGGTAGTGAAAGAAAGTGTTGCTGATTAATTGAATTTGGTATAATTGTTCGTAGAATGCAAAAACGTTGTCTATGTATAGATCTCTAAGTGATTTAATCCCAGATGTTTTCCAGGCATTAAAAACTGCATACGTTTGAGAGGGTGGAAAAAGGTGGTTCTCATGCAGAGGTGCCACAGATAAAAGCTTCTCTGTCTTAAAATACTTCCTACATTGGCTCCATATTTTGATTGAGTGAAGCACAATTGGGTTGTTAGTATATTGGCGACTGTATTTATTGTGGTGCAAAGCAAGGAATATAAAGAAGTACTGCAGGATTTTATTTCTATTGTGGACCAAGCCTATGTATGTTCGTCTATTTCTGTCCATGTCCAGGTTTTTATAACTTGTATGTTTGCTTCCCATTAGTAAAACTGAAAGTTAGGTAGAGCCATGTCGCCATCCACCTTAGGTCTTTGTAGGGTCGCTCTTTGGATACATGAATGTTTTAAATTCCAAATAAATGAGATTATGGTTGAGTCTAATTTCTTAAAAAATTATATATTGATGTATATTGGAATGTTTTGAAATAAAAGAGGAAGGATATTCATCTTAACAATGTTAAGTCTTCCAGCTAAAGTGAGATGTAGGGTTGACCATCTATGCAAGTCTTGCTTAATTTTTTTCCATACAGACTGCAAACTTTTGCTGATAAAGAGCATTATATTTACTTAATGATGTTTATCCCTAGGTATTTAAACTGATCTGTGATGATAAAAGGAAGGTGTGCAATCTAATATTGTATGCTTGAGAATTCACTGGGAAGTGTACACTTTTATTCAAATTGATTCTGAGACCAGAAATCTTTTCAAATTTGTTATTACTGTTAGGACAGCAGGCACCGTATTTTGTGGGTCTGATATATACAGTACGATATCATCTGCATATAGAGAAACGTTCTGTTCCAGTCCTTCTCTGATAATCCCCTTTATCTCAATAGCATTTCGACAGTGAATTTCAAGTGGCTCAATAGTTTGAAGCAGTGGTGACAAGGGGGATCTTTGTCTGGTACCACGTTCTAGTTTAAAGTAGTCTGAATTAATGTTGTTAATACAAACTGAAGCTTCTGGATTGGTATACAGTAATTTGATCCATACACAAATGTTCCAGCCATACCCAAATTTCTCCAATGCAGTGAAAGGGTAGTTGCATTTAACCATGTCAAATGCTTTTTCTGCATCCAATAGTAATAATATCTCTGGAGTGTTTGATTTTGTTGGTGAATATATTACATTAAACATGTGTCGAAGATTAGAAGCTAAGTGTCTGCCTATAATAAATCCAGTGTTGTCTTGTGATATTACCGAAGGCAGCACTTTCTCCATCCTTCTAGCTAGGACTTTGAGGAGTATCTTAACATTGTTATTCAGATGTGAGATTGTTCTGTACAATGCACATTTTAATACATTCTTATTTTGTTTAGGAAAGACAGTAATTAATGCTTGGCAAAAAGTTTAAGGTAGAATTTTACTTTCTAGCTTCTGGTAAATGTTGCTAATAGAAGGGGAGCTAGCTGAGTTGAGAATTTCTTATAAAATTCGACAG
Source organism: Polypterus senegalus (assembly GCF_016835505.1). NCBI lineage: Eukaryota > Metazoa > Chordata > Cladistia > Polypteriformes > Polypteridae > Polypterus > Polypterus senegalus. The sequence goes on along the minus strand of NW_024385928.1, from coordinate 34,203 downwards.
GGTAGCAATCAGGGCCTGTTGCTTTCCCACTCTGCAGTGAGTTTATAGCATCTAGTAATTCTGATAGTGCCAGAGGCATTTCCCTTTGGGATTAATAAAGTATCTATCTATCTATCTATCTATCTATCTATCTATCTATCTATCTATCTATCTATCTATCTATCTATCTATCTATCTATCTATCTATCTATCTATCTATCTATTTGTAATGTGTCTTGAAATGCCTTAGATTGTGTCTTGGCTTTTTTAATCTCAGTAGAGTATAAGGATTTATATTAGTCTGTAAATGTGTGCATTATATTTTTATGGTCAATGATTTTGTTTCCATTTGTGCTGGGATTGCATTGTGACCTTCTTGCTTGTGGATTTGTTGAGCTAAGATCTTATTAGCTTTCTCTTCATGTTCATAATAATGATGTCTTGATTTAAGTATGAGTTGTTCAGTTTCTTTAGTTGTTAACAGGTTGAGCTCTGAATGCAGTGCCTGTCTTTTCCTATGAAGCGTCTCACTTGGACACCTGGCATGTTCTTGATCTATTCTAGTAATTTCGTTGATTAGTTCTGATATCTTCTTGGTTTCCAATTTTTTTGGGAAAGATATGAGATAATCTGTCTCCTCTTAAGAAGGTCTTCAGGGTTTCCCAGAATGTTCCTGCAGAAACCTCTGAGGGTGTATTTGTCTCTAAAAAAATTAATTTGCTTGGATATAAATTCTGTACAGTTTTCGTCTGCTAATAAAAGTGGATTAAGACACCATCTGCAAGATGAGTATGTGGGGCATAGTGATTGTAGCTCCAAAATCAAGGGGGCATAGTCAGAAACAACAATAGTGTCGTACTTACAAGATTTAATCATAGGCAAGAAGTTGTTATCTACAAAGAAATAATCAATTCTTTAGTAGCAATGATGCACTGGTGACTAGAAGGAATATGCTCTTGAGTTTGAGTTTAGAAATCTCCAGGGGTCTGATAAGTTGTGGTCAGTTACAAATTGTGTAATTGTCTTTGCAGTGTTAGATGTCATCGCCCCTGTGGCAGGAGACCTATCTAGGTCTGGATTTAAAACACAATTAAAGTCCCCAGCCATCATAATTTTATGAGTGTTCTCATTGGGAATGGAGGCAAATACATTTTGCATGAATTCCCTATCATTGACATTTATTATATTTATAAATATAATATAATAAATAATTTATTAAAATCACTTTACAGTTAAATAAATTACCTATGACAATCACATATCTCCCCTCAGGATCAGATACTACATCTGATACTACAGATGAGACTGTTATATGTATAAGAATTCCCACACCTCTAGTTTTCTTTGTAAAGCTGAGATGGAATATTTGGCCAGTCCAGTCTTTGTGCAGCCGAAACTGATCCTTGCTTAAAGAGTGGGTCTTCTGTAAAAATACTATTTTAGCATTTAGACCTGTTAGGTTATTTTCTTTCTCTTTAATTTGTGATTCTGGCGTTTAACATTCCAGCTCACAAAGTTAACTGTCCGGTCTTTGAGACATTGCTTCTGAGCTTTTATTGTCATTTTTAAGTCTTAAATGAAAATAAGACAGCTTTGACCTTAATTTCCAATTTTCCCAGGAGTTATTGCCCTGAAGGCTATTGTTATGTTGGCATTTATTATTACTTCCAGTGCAGCAAGTCAGTCTTTTTTGCATTCAGAGTTTTTTGCATTCAGAATTTGCAGCCGTTGCTTTCCTGTCCACAGTAGATGCCAGATGTTCGGCCGTTTCATTTTGAATCATGAATGTTTACTAAATATCTTCCAACTGATCACCAAGTGCTCTCAGTTTTTCCTCAAACTTAGATGCATTTTCCTGAATGTGTTCCTCAATTTTTTCCAGCATACCTTTAAAGGTTGCCTCAAAGGGATTATATACAAGTTTCTCCATGTCTTTATTATCCTGCCACAGCTCCTGCCGCAGCTTCACATTTTTCTTGAGCATATCATTTCTTTCTTAAGCTCCTTTACGTCTTGAGCGGTGGACATGGCAGTGGCTATTGTACTGATCATTACCTTCAGTTCGGCCAGATCGTTTCAGCCTTCGTGCTCCGCAGGTGAAGTGACAAGCCCTGTTAGAGCCAATGCTCCGGCTCGTGAGAAATAGATGAAAACACAGAGGGCAAGGCCATTTCTACTTTTAATGGATCTTCTGGAATCGACGAACTATTGTGACCTGCATCACTTGCACATTCGTTCCCACTTTCGCTCTCTGCTCCGGGTCAGTGTCTATAAGCCATACCTTGAGGTTGAACTTGGACTTGATGTCTGTCTAAGCTTGGGTGTAGCTTTGGGTTTCTTTTCCTTTCCTTTCTGAGCCCTTTTATTACCGCTCATGTTTATATATGCTTGTATATACTGTAATAGAACCTCCTCGAGTTAGGTAAATACAGGATATCTCGGGATAATAAAAATAAGAGAAAAATTAACGTTGCCGCTAATGGAGTTCCGCTTCAGACGTCCATCTCCCACAACAGATGAGACCAAATGCCATGAAATCCATGGAATCATAAGCAGTTCATCATCTTGAGATGTAATTTGCAAATGGGTTTGTAAATAATGATAAGTTCAGATAAGTAAGAAGGGGCTTAGCCATTTAAGGCTTTATATGCCCTACTCTTAACTGGTAGCCAGCACTGTAAAAAATCTTATGTGCTATCAACTTAAAAAAAATATGGTAACAATATTGCACATATTATTTTTAAGCAGTTTTTAAGGCTTGATCTTTTTAGAAGAATTTACTTGAATAAATCATTTAGCCAGGCGCATATTATTTTTTAGGTAGTATTTACAGCTTGATTTTTTTCCCTAGCAGAATCTACTTGAATAAATCATGTAAAACATCCTAAATTATTTAGCCAGAGACATGATGATTTTAACATTATTAGTGGAATAATCGTTTTTAGTTTAAGCAGATAAAACAAAATGTACTCATATGTATTAAGGAAAATTACTTAATAATATAAAAAACATTTTATAATGAAATGAATACATAATGCATTTTGGTGCATGCTTTTATTCCATGTTACACTGGTATCAAAATATTAAACACTTTGTAAAATAGTGTATATAACATTTACAGCAGTTTTAAGAAAAAACAAAAACAATTTGTAAAACAGTTTGTAACTGACAATTTATGTCATTGAAATCAACTGTTTAGCATCAAACCAGATAACCTGTTGTAGAACATGCTGCAGAACAATCTCAAACCTCAACCTGGGCATTTTAACCAAAACTTGGTAACAATGGAATGTGTCTCTCACAGTCTAACACACAAGATTGTTTTTGAGAGATTGTAATTTGGGGGAAAACCTGCAAACATCCAGTTCTAAGAAGAGCTTCTGAAAGGCAAATGTGTTCCTCAGTTGTTTGGGATAGGTGACGTTTAGTGCATATGTGAATCCAAGAAGAATTGCACAGGCTCTAGTCAGATTTCCCAAGCCAGTCATGACTTGCACACCCTCCAAGACAATGCTAAAGTCCTCCTGGTCATCCTTCTTGCAGACAGCAATTTTCATTACATGCTGCAGTAGACTTTGCTGCACATCCTCATTGTCACACTGTAAAACAAACATAACATATTTTATTATGAAGATCTGTTATTTATGTAGTTAATTTGTGTAGGATGTTCAAACAAGTTTTTCCTCATAAGAACTTAAAATGCAGATACCTCAAGGAAGTACAGTAAACCATTTCTAGGTTCATATCTTTGTAACACTGTAAAACACTAACTCCCCAAAACTTTTTTCAGTGAACTATGGAGACTGACACTACAATAAACTCAAGTATACTATGGCTAATGGCGGACAGGATGTTTTCAGAAATGTTGACATTGTTTAATTTATTTCATTTATATTGCTGACACTAGTGCAAGAATTTTTACATGAGGAATGTACTTATGTTTAAGATATATTTCTGTTTTTGTAAAGGAAAACAAATGCTAAAAGCAGTTTTCTGAAAACAATAAATATCTGAAATAGTTTTAGACACTTACATTGTACTCCTGGATGAGGTCTTCCTCCTTTTCACCCAAGTAATTGACCAAGCAACGGAGGACAACATCTCTTGTCTGTTCTGTTTTAATGTGAGGTCTAAGGCATATCAATCAAATAATAATAAAAACTACCAATTAAAATACCTGCTGTATGGCACCCATTTTCTTCTTCAAAATCTGTCCGAGTGCTTCTTCTTTGCAGGAAAATATTGTGAAAAGTTTAGGAGTGTAGTAATCCAACATCTTAATAAATGTTGGCTCAAGCTGCAGAGTAGTAATTCTCCTAAACTCTTTATTAATCTAAAAAATGAAACACACAAACACTGATTATAATTATGTTCAGTTGACAACCACATTATTATATGTGATGGTATTTAATGACAAAATGTAAAATCCCTTCCTCGAGAATGTCAAACAGAGCAGGCCAGCGATCTTTAAATTCTGCAACAGTCGGGCACAATTCAACCACCTCATGTCTTCGGAGAGCAAAGGATTTTGAGATTTTTTCTTTTCATGCCATAGCATGATCTCAAGCTATCTTTTCACATTCTTAAATGCAGCATGCTTAAACTGAAAATGTAGCTATAAGATAGTAGAAAAATACCACTTCCGTTGAAAACTCAAATGCTTGTAAAGATGGTGCATCAACGACTCTCACGATGATCTGTAAAAAAATATATAATAAAAAACTGAATCAGATTTGTAAAAAATCATTCACTTGACAAAACTGCATCAAATAAAATCAGTTGTATAACATAATATTTTACATTTTTAAGCATAGACACTGACATAATTTAGTTTAAGTAGTTACTTGCACCACAAGCTTCATTGTCATCTCAGAAGTTGCTGTTAAAATTATTATTCATAAGGAAAAGTACTTATAAGGGTTTACATTTAATGTAAGGTTTGTGGAATATTTTTATTACATATTTTTAATCACCAAAATCATGAAATTGGAATGGTTTAAGCCTAGAAACCCAATACTGATAAACAAGTCTAAACATTTTTAAATATCGTTAAAGACTAATTTTAAATACATTTGCATTATAGAAAATCTCAAATGTGTTCAAATAACTTCACTCAGGTCGAATTTTACATAGATTAATCAAAGAGAAAATGTAAATTTCTATAGATATATCTTACTCTTTGTGGAGACTGATAATGCCTTAATTATTGCAAAGATGTTTGTATTCTTCAACTAGTCAAAAGCATGGTTATGTCCATATCAATTCCTGGAACGTCATTGTGTTGCTTTTATGGTGTCTGTGACTTGTTTTGTTTAAGAGGGCGCCCTCTGACGTTGAGGATAAATGAAAAAAATGCATATATTGCGTGAAATGATTAAACGCTAATTTAATACATCTTTACAATTTGAAGCGAATATATAAACACATCAACACTCTTAAAAGTTTTTAAGTATAATCATAGAAACTGCCCCATCTATCAAGCTCGAGGCATAGCCATAATTATTTTTGCTTTAGCGACCAACATGTCCAATCTGGCCTCAGCACGCGTGCATGTGAGGAGTTATGACTAATGAGCTTGAGTTCAGATTTTCACATCAAATAACATCGCATAATTGTAAACCTTTATTTTAAAACACCTGGTTCAACATAGTCACTGTTTCACATGCCAAAATGATCACTCTCGTTCAGATTCAAAAATCAGTGTAAAACAATTCCTGTACTAGCGTGAATAAGCGGTGTCCTGAGGAGCTTATTTAAGAAATCAAAATAAAATGTAAAAATTAGTAAGGGGCTTAACTTACCTCTTAATATTTTCCACTGTTCGTCTGCTCCTTCAAAGCCGCCTGATCACTGCCGTTGTTGAGATTCAAATGAAGGTGACTCAATCAAACCTGGATAATTGGACCAATTTTCTTAAAATAAATATGAAGCCTTTTTCCCTCAAAATTTTAGCCTAAATGGTTCCTCAAATTAAGCCTAAAAATTCCACTCATTTCCTTAAAAAAATAGGCCAAATTTATTTCTTAATTTTATTAGTGAAATGTTCTCAATATATTATAAGAAACATTATTTTTAATGATTACATCAATTTTTTTAATGAAAATTACAAGCCTCATGATTCATTTTTTACAGTGAGTGTAAGAACTTAAGAACTGAAGTTATGTATTCATATTTTCTTGTTCTTGTAATAATTCTTTCAGTAGCATTTTGAATTAACTGAAGGCTATATAAAGAAGCATCTGAGCAGCCATTGAACACTACATTTCAGAAGTCAATCCTACTAGAAATAAATATCTGAATTAATCTCTCAGTATCCTGCATATTTAGAAAATGCCTTCATTTTCCAACATGTAAAAAACTTATTTTGGATAGTTTAATAATAGATTATATTATTCTGTGTTTCCTTCTGGAATAAATCCTACCACATTAATTGCTGCCAAGTAGGATGTGTTTACAAAACATCTTCTATCCCACTGATAGGCAGCATCTGTCCAATTATTACAAATGTAAGCTTATTATGGACAGTACCTCTTACATTATAATGCTGCATGTGAAAATAATCATTACCATTGTCATCTGCCTTTGCTTTGAGGTATTCACTGACTGGTAACATTTGGCCAAGATATAAATTCTCATTCCAGATGGTATTTAGCAAGGTCCACATATAGCAGAACATACACACCAAACCAGTTGCAACTGGGAATGTGTCAAATTCAACTTTGTCAATGAACTCTATTGTTTCAACATCAAATGACTCCGTGAGAAGCCTAACTACAAAGAGGACTATTTCATTTTATGTTAGGTAGAATGCCCAGAGGGGACTGGGTGGTCTAATGGTCTGGAACCCCTGCAGATTTTATTTTTTTTCTCCAGCCGTCTGGAGTTTTTTTTTTCTGTTTTTTCTGTCCACCCTGGCCATTGGACCTTACTCTTTTTCTATGTTAAATAATGTCTTATTTTTTCTTATTTTGTCTTTTATTTTTCTTTTCTTCAGTATGTAAAGCACTTTGAGCTACTTTTTGTATGAAAATGTGCTGTATAAATAAATATTGTTGTTGTTAGAGCCTGCTTATAGGTGCAAACAGGAAACTTATCAATATCTAGTTACTAAACTAACTAAAGATAATTATAATACAATTTTATAACATTGTATGCTTTATAATTCAGAATTAGGAAATAGAATTGTTTCAGTATTAGAACATTTTAGTAATGTAAAAGCCTAATGAATTCAAAAATAACCTGTTTACAGTTAACACAATTTAAAAGCTTTCTTGTTGTAAGGTAGGTGAAGGTCTAAGAATCAAAAGAAAGAAAAATTCCTAACAACTGGATATCTATTTAAAATTTCATACTTTATTATTTATATTTACATGCCTAAAACTCTACCTTTCAACTCCTCTCAATAAAGTAAAATGAGCAGAGTAAGAAATAGACAACCTTATGTATGAAGCAACAAAGATAAAAACACACTCAAAAAGGATATTAAAAAACTGCATTAAAGTTACAGTTTCAGTAACTGTATGCAAGATAGTGTTGTCTTTCAGTCACTGAAACACATGGTAAGAGAGATCAACCCTCATACTGTAGCTGCTGAAATGTCTTTTCTAAACAAGTTTTTTGTCAGAAGGAATAGAGTTTAGTATTGACATACCAACAAGGCAATGTAATCATCTTGGGGCAAGAGTCTGTGGTCTGTAGGCGCACAGTCTAGTTCCTGGGAATTATGTAAGCTCATACTATTAGCATGTTTTAGAAATAAAAAGATTTTTGCTGGGTCTCAAAAATGTGTGGTGATTTGACTCTCATAGAAGTAGAACAATCACAGGAATTTAGTTAGAAGTTCTTTGAATTTGGAGAATTTTAGAGAATTTATATGGTGCAGGATAGATTAGAAGAAGATTATTTACTGTGGTGTTCTGGGCAGTAGTCTATGATAGCTATACAGTAAGCATACCAACCTCAAGATTACAAGTAAGACCAACATAAACAGTCAGTCATTCTCCAACCTGCTATATCCTAACACAGGGTCATCGGGGTCTGCTGGAGCCAATCCCAACCAACACATATGGCGCATGGCAGTAACAAACCCCGGGCAGGGTGCCAGCCCACCAAAGGGCACACACACACACCCACATACCAAGCACACACTAGGGACAATTTAGGATCGCCAATGCACCTAACCTGCATGTCCAACATAAACAGTTGTAGAAAAACAGAACTTATAAATCTGAAACAACAAGATGAAAAGAATTGTAGATATACATCTGAAGAGGAAAAGGAAGGAGAAGGAATCTGTGTAGTTGAAGAAGATAAATAGGTTTAAGTTTATTAGAAATATTAGGGAGGTGAGCCAAAGAAGAATGGTGAGGGTAACAACATCACCAAGACACACATCCAGCATATTATCTTTCAAATGGTTAACATCTGATCTTTCTGTTAATTTGTTTAATAAAGCTTTTACTTTAGGTACTTTGGCCTCTTTATCTTTATGTTCATAGCCATGGTTCTGAACTATTCAAAATATCTTTTGCTGTGTCATGCAGAACTGTAGCAATAGAAATTAGATTGAGTATCAAACAGATACTTTAACTTTCTGTTCTAAGGATTTTTCAGGTAAAGAAGAAAAATATATTCAGTAGTTATGTTGATTAGCATATACAAGTAAGGATTTGAATGTACTCTATACAAATCAAAATAATAACGCAAACTTCCAAGTGGTCCATTTGGTTGTGTAGTGTTGGGAGTTAGCCATGTCATTGTCGTCTTTGGGATCCAATGGTTCTCCATTCACAGGATGTGGTTGGCCAGTCTGAGTCTTCTGCAGGTGATGGTGATATGAGTTTGCATGAGCCTCTTCTTCGTAGAACCTCGTTGATTGTGATGTGACCATAGTAACTGATCTTGAGAATTTGGTGTAGACACCTCTGATGGAAGAAATCAAGCTTCTTGTTGATACTTGCTGACGCCTTCCAGATTTCACTGGCATGAATGGCTGTAGGAACTACAACAGAGATAAGCAGTTAAGACAACAGATTTAAACATAAACAAAATGGACAAACAAATGGTACAGCAGGAAAATAATCATGAAGGGAAACCAAAGAACTGAGTGAACAAAACTAGTGATGAAATCAGGAATTATAATCTAACTAAACTGAGCAGGAAGTCTTGTGATGTTTAGGACAATATTGATGAAAACAGGCCATTCAGTTCTAGAGTTAAAGAGTGTGGTATATGGCCAGCCATTCATCCCAGCCAATACCCCCAGGCTGCCAGATGGAGCCCTCCCTGCAGCATAGAGGTGCCCTAAATGCCAGCAGGGAATCCTGGACAATGGAGTCTTTATCCACAGCCCTGCTGGATACCATGGGGACTGCTAGAGGATGCTGCAGGGAGGAACAAGGATTATTTTCCCTACAGCCCGTAAGTACGTCCCAGTCACGTGGACAGAAGAAATGACGTACTTCTGGGTTGAAGAGTTTTTATCTGACCCGGAAGTGTTGCCAGTCACGTGGACAGAGAGAGAGAAACACTTCTGGGTCGATGACTATAAAGGATTGTGGGAAACCCAGAGCATAGAGCTGAGTTGGGAGGAAGGGAACGATGCGTCTGGGAGTGGAGGATTGTGTGATTATTGTTATTATTGATTATTGTTTATGAGTATAGTGGAGTTGAGGGTGCTTTGTGCACATTTTTGTCCGAATAAAGTCAATTATTGGACTTTGACCTTGTGTCTGGCGTCTGATCCGAGGGTTTAAGGGGACGACAGCGCCTCCTATCTGTCACAAGAGTAAAATCAATACAATGCACTGACACCAGAAGCTGTGTAAAGCCATCAGACATGATATAAGTAGATTCATTATTTAAGTTTTGCACATTATTCTGTAATGTTTTACAAGATCTACCCCTCATTTTGGGGTTTCTTGAGGCCTGGGATCTGAATCTGACATTAGTTTTCTGAATTAAGGCTTACTTTTGCTTTTGTTACTTGTTTTGTGGCATTTTTGCTGCCTTTTTTTATTCACAATCGTTGCTATTTTGACATCCCATTGTTAGGGAAGTTTCTTTTGTTTTAAGGGGTGTGTCCACAAAAAAACCCTTATTGTGCCTGGAAATCCAATTGCATTTGTTTCTCTTGTTTTTAACTTTCTGACCTTGATTTTTGTCTTATGATTTGGCTTTGGTATCAGTGGTGGCTGACTGAGTTTTGGGCTTTTTTTTCAGTTTTTATCCTTGCGTTTTTGAATGCTAGAAAGCCAAAAGCTAAGATTACAACAAACACAACATCTGAAACTGTAAGAGCTTGTAATGGTGCTGAATTTGAATGACTCGAACACATGAGTCTTTTCAGTTTTATCCTAGGTGTGGTCTATTACTGAATTAACTGAATATATACTGTATATGTATAATGTATTTGAACTCCCAAGATAATACACCTGTATAATGTATTAAAGATGGTAGGCTTCTGTTTGTTTTGTTATTCTGTAATACATTTTTGTACCTGCTTTTCTAAGATAATCTGAACATATTACCTGTTTAAACCAATAGATGTTTGTTAAGTCATGTTTTACCTTAATACATACTATGGCTTGAGGGGGTGCTCACCCAAATAAAGTAAAGGAGGTGAAAAAATAAAAGTTATTTTTATTAAAAATAAATAAGAAAACAAGGATATGGAAAAGATATAAGTAATTCATTAAAAAAAAAAGATATCTAAAACCATTCAGGATCTAACTATACAGACTGTATTAGGTGGGGTCCCTACCACACAATCTCACACAGCTGGCAATTCAGACCACAAGCCTTCATAATCTGACTGTCATAATGGGAAGCAGGGTGACACGTACTAGATAATATTTTTTTTTCCCTGTGGGAAAAATGTAGAACTGCTTTTTAAATAAAAACATGGAGTTTAATTTTTCCACTTTTTTCTTTTGATCAAATTTTTATTGATATACAACAGCTGAAATTTATAAGCAAAATATAAGCCATTTTAATAAGTATCAAAATAATAACTATCCACAATATACGAAACTCCCAAACCCCCCAAAACCCTTAAAATGAAACTAAGTGAGTCCAGCCAAAACCCGCCACACTTAAAACTAAAACAACATCAAAGAAAGCCAAAGAGTCCAGAGAGACCAGCAAGCAAGGGCACAGAATTAATACAATTAAGGATAATTTAGGCTAAGGATACAGGCTGCGGGACATCTGTACGGACATAAGACCATTTCTCAATGTGAGAGCCAGATACCTCATTAAACCTTACCACAGAGAGTTCCAAAAGGTTCAAATTATAAAAGGAAGATTTTCAAATGAAAAGAGAAAAGCAATTAGCCATTTTCCAGTGAGAGGTAATGGTAAGTTTTGCTGCAAATGCCACTAAAGCAAATAGCCTCTACCTTATAACAAATGAAAGTAATGGAGACCAGTCTAGAAATAGAAAAATGTGAGAAGCAAGGAACTCTTAATAGAAAGAATAGAAGAGCATTCTCTAAACATATGCGTAAATGTGCCCGGTCTGTTCAAGGATCAGATGTGATAATAAGGGTTAATGGACATATTGTCCATGGGTGGAATATAAAGGGAGAACAAACTTAAACTGGATTTGTTAATAACTAGGATTTCTTGATACCAGGTGACATTTTGAAAAACTAAATTCCATGAAATAGAAGGAGCAGAGAAAGGATTCTAGTGCCAAACTGAATTAATTGATAATAAGCTATGGAATGTCTCACAAAATATTATTTATAAAATATATAGGTATAGGTATATATACCTGTTTACACTTAGGGAGAGAAGCAAGGGCAGAAGAAATTGGAAACCCCAATATTTTTCTATTTTAATCAAATGTATAACCATTATTAGTTGTTTCTAAATGTTGTCTACACTGATTACAACCAGTACTACAAGATGCATTCCATTATGCTTATTTTGTACAGACAACAATTTTTAGTATAATTATATTATAAAATCTATATATATAAATCACTAAGGCAAGACAACCATGGAAAGCACGCCGGAAGGGGTGTGGATTCACTAAGCCTCCGACAAGTAAGACACCTATGGCGCACGCAGGAAGGAGCCACGCCGGAGGTGAATCGCCATATGCAGCGTGTAAAACGGTTTGCAAGGGGTATCCCATGGGATCCTTAAAATAATCCTTTACAACTGAGGTTAAAACACAATGAAGTCTTTAAAAACTGAGTTTTCGGTTACGACGCACGACCGCATGCACCATAGCAAACTGTTTTACATGCTACATACAGCAATTTGCATTCCGCGACAAACAAGCGTCTTCTTAGATGCCCCTTCAGGAACACGGAAAGTCTACGTGAGTCACAGGTGCATCTGGACTGTGCAAAGACGACAACGACTCAAGTGACTAGTTGGAGGTGGGCACATGCGCGATGGCGATCCACCAGTTTTCAGTCACGGACGATTGTGTGTTGGTTCATTCTGTGCATTGTTACAATGTTGCTTTTCTTGCTGATTTTTTACATTATCAGTTTTTCAAATGTTAATTTTCTCCCTGTGCTTAAAAATCATTAAAAAAACCGGCCTTATTATGCGGCGTATGGTAAGCCGCGGGTTGGCTAGTATAATATAAAAGCATTGCAAAATTTTCTATCATTTACTTTGTTAAACCGAGGGAGTTCTTTTAATCCAATTTAAAGAAAACATATTTTATTTGCATAGTAACATTTATGTGATGTGTTTTGATGTGGACATCACTGTAAATGGCAATCAACAGCACTGCAGTTAATTTAAAAAGTACTTTCCATACTATAACCTGCATTAAACACCTGAAGGTAACCACAAGCTATTTTAATGCAGTTATAGAAAAACAGAAAAGATGGTGAAAAGAATAAGAGAAAGTGTTCCAGAATGCATGTCCACATGTTTAAAGGAGCAGAAAGTGCTGGGGTGCCCAAGTGTCACTAATCTGTTAAGATGCTCCTGCATCTTAGATACAATATGTGGTTATGTTCACTCATTGTACTGAGCATCAACTTAACTTTACTTTACTTAACTACACTAGTTAAAAAATAAAGAAGATATAGAAACACTTGGAAGAGATAATCATAGTTACTTATGTCATGACACGTACCAGGAATGAATAAGAAAACTTTACCACTTTACCTATAATTTTACAAGCCACTATTGATTATGTGATTTTTAAATATTGTTTGGATTTGTTGTCAGAAAGATGCTCAAACATATGTAAACTTAATGTTTAAAAACAACTTAAGACAATTAAGAAAATTATGTTTCATGACACATAAACCCCTGATTATAAATCAAAATGTCCATTGTTTTTTTGTAAGTTTTAGCAAAGGTTTAAAAACAGATGACCACACATGTCCAGCACCAAGATGGGTTGCATCCTGATCAATTTCTTATAATTATGCTACAGAAGTATGATTACTCCATTGCCAATACCAATACACACTTATCAAACGGAGCAAAGTAAGTCATAAGAAAGAAAATGAGCATTTGCTATTGTTGCAGACCAATGGCAAACATCATTTCATTAATAAACAAATCATAATGCATATATTTAAATAAATTGTTAGCTGATTTTAAAATTTCATATATTTATTTTTGACTGAGCAATGCATTGGCACAGGAGTTAGACTTCTGAGTCACTGCTTGTATAAAGTGTGCGTGTTCTCCTTGTCTGGGTGAATTTTCTACATGTATCCTATATCCTTACAAATAAAGTTGTGCAGGTTAGGTTGTATGGTGTCTGTAATTTGGCCTGTTTGGTTGAGAACGTGCATGAGTGTGACTTAGCATGGACGTGCTATGGAGAAAGATTTGCCATTCACCTCACCATTGACCCCTATATTGGAATAAGCAGGTTCAAAAGAATAAAAAGATTTTTATCTTATTGAGTATATGATTATTTAATGAGGTGAAAAATGAAGTGATTTCTAGTTTGAATATATAGAAAGTGTCCTTTAATAATGTTGTTTACGTATCACACAGTAAAATGTCCATATTTCTCTGCAGGACTTGCTTTCAAAGCAGATGGTGACATTTGTGAGTCATTTTAAAACATGGCAAGATAGGTGTGATATGCATTCATCTAACACGGTGACAAAAAGGCAAAATAACTGTACGAATTGTAAGAATACCATTAAATCAAGTCTGCTTAAGAAAAAGCTGCACATATAATGCATTATTACTGTAAATTTATAAATTGGTAATGTTTGACATTGTTGTATATAACTATATATTTTATTATGCATTATTTACTAGTATTATGTAAATTATACTGTAAGTGGTACAGTACAATATACATTGTATATATTTTTTGTATAGATAAAAATAACCCATGTTATTGACTAATTTGTATTATTTTAATGGAATTTGCTAAAATATATTTGTATATTGGGATAGTACAGTAGCATAGTGGTAGTGCTGCTACCTCACAGTAAAGAGACCAGGGTCAGGGTCCTCACTGTGTAGAGCCTGCATGTTCTCCCTATGTCTGTATGAGTTTTCTCCAGGAATTCTGGTTTCTGCCCACAGTCCAAAGACATGGTGGATTGGGGATGCTAAACTGTCATTATTGTGTATGTGTTGTGTACTTGTGTTCACCCTGTAATGGACGCCCTTGCCCAGGGATTGTTCCTGCCTGCACGCTGTGCTTGCTAGGATAGGCTCCAGCTCCAATCAACCCTGCTAAGGATTAAGTGGGTTTAGAAAGTGCTATGTTTTAAAATGTGTATGTTGTTTTTCAATGTATATAAATATCAATGGACTGTGATGAGCTAGCCAAGAACCGTTTTCCTGTCTTGTGTGCAGTGGTGTCCGGATAGTCTTCAGCCGTGTGTGACCCCCAATTGTACTAAATGAGTTTGAAAATGTTATGTTATGTTAGGTTGTTTGTGTCCTGTACATGGCTGATTCCTGCATTTTACCTATAACTATTAGGTAGGCACTAGCTCTCCTTGGCTCTGAACTGAATTAGAAAATTGGGTGAAAGAATAATAAAATATGCAGAGATGTGTAAGTAAATATATATGCATATTTGTTGTTTTTAGGTAGATTTTATGTTTTATAGTATTATTTACATGTACAGAAAAATAGATATTATTATATGACTTTACAGTGGCACGGTGGCGCAGTTGTAGCGCTGCTGCCTCATAGTAAGGAGACCTGGGTTCGCTTCCTGGGTCCTCCCTGTGTGGAGTTGCATGTTGTCCCGTGTCTGTCCAAAGACATGCAGGTTAGGTGCACTGGTGATCCCACATTGTCCCTAGTGTGGGTATGTGTGTGTGCCCTGTGGTGGGCTGGCGCCCTGTGTTGGCTGGGATTTGCTCCAGCAGACCCCTGTGACCCTGTGTTGGGATATAGCGGGTTGGATAATGGATGGATGGATGTATGACTTTATAGTACAGATATTATGAAAATGTATTTTAAATTAAAAAAAATAATTTGTAGGTTTTTACATTTTGCCTTTGAAATTTGTATATTGTAAGGCCGTAGTTTGGTTGTTTTATTTCTGAGTATATTTTTTGTATTATCCTACTCAGATTCAATGTAAAATTGTAATGTAACTTAACTATATCACCTACTGTATGTAACATTTTTCTGTTTGTTGATTACAGGTTCAAATTTAAATTTATTATATATTGGTAAATTTAACTTATTAATCAAAAGTAATCCAAGTAGTACTTTTTCTGAAATTTTCATCTAACGATAATAATATTTTCTAGATGACTATTTTCTATTCCTCAAGCTCCTTAACAAAGTAAATAGTACAGTTTAAAACGGCAAGGTACAAAAACAGATTTAGTTTGAGAAGTAGTGTTCATTAGGAGGTTGTATGCTACTACAGGTCAGGTCAGGGAGTATGCACTGGAACAGAACATTGTCACACCCACCAAATTATGCTACTACTTTGGAAAATAAAAAAAGTAAAAAGGACTATAATTAGTCTAGCAGAAATAAGAAATGTCCACACCAACACGCTGCTTTGTTTTAAAATATTTTATTACAATCAAACAGGCAAATTCCTTTTTCTAATTTTTTTCTTATTACTTGTAATAAAAGCTTTCACATTGCCAGAAGCAATGAGAAACAGATTGCACTAACCTTTAGTTATTCTAAAGTGACATCCAGTGGCATCTAGAAGATATGTATGCCTCACCCTAGTACAATTAAAGGCATGCAGCGGTGTGCTCTCACATAAGGTTAGCATATGTTGATTTCATTTTTCAAATATGCAGTGGATGTAAAATCCTTGGCACACATTTCATCCCTTGCAAACTCTTTTGAAACTAGTGTGCCAGAGATTCATACCTGGTATATAGATAAATTGTATCCTAGTCAACCCCAAAAAATATGTGTTACATGAAATAAAAGGTTTACTTTGATATTGCTTAGGTTTTTGTGTATGTGTGTGTTATCTGTGTAGAAACCCGAGTCAGTCTTCTACGAAGAGTGCTCTATAAAGGACTAAACTTCAATAACCAGCTTGTCAAGGTAAATTAAACAAAACTTTATTGAAGACAGCAAAGAAGAAAATAAACTTAGGTTAACTGTTTTCAGTAATAAGGTTTGCTCGTTTCAGACAAATAAATGTAAACAGATTGGCCTGAAAGTAAAATTAAATTAACCAAAAAGCACTGAAGTAAAAAAAAAAAGAATTAATAACCAATTGCAATCAACTGCATGACGGCAATTAAGATAATAAACTGCAGCATGTTTCGGAGACATTGATTTTAAGATAGAATAAGACAAAGTTGAATGGGGTCTGTGCAAGAGAAGCAGTTTACAATTTAAAAGACCAGCCTGAGAAGAGTGCTGTTATGTTGTTCTATTTTAAGAAGAGATTAATGATCAAAAATAAATGAGCAATGAAGACAGAAAACTGGAAGGTTATGAATGTTTTGAACCTGTCTTCAGCAAAAGCATCAATGAAGGTGAAAATGCTGATACTTTATAGGATACATTTAACCTTTTTCAAGTCAAAGTTATTTGTTCACCATCATGATATATCTTAGTCTGCCACGTCAAATTCTGTACATCTGCCGTGAACAGACAAGTGAGCAGAAAACTTATCCTTACCTTAAGAAAATAGTTGGAAGAATCTTTGATTAAATGTATCACTTTTCTTTTGTTATCACAAGCATGCCTCAGAAACGTGGAAGATATGTTTTCTTAAATGAAAACCTTTGCCACTTCAAAATGGACATATTCAGTAAGTTTTAAGGCTTTTGTTTTTGTATTTGACCTGATGCCCTTTAAAGCTCATTCTAAACCACATGAGTGCACATGCCATTTTTTAATTTCTAAAACATGCTCCAGTTTAAAGCACAATTTCAGTATGTTTCAAGTCAAAATTATTTCTTCACATTTACATTCTAAAATGAAGTTCATTTTATACATTTCTAAACATAACTTAACCGTCTTGTGTTTTATAATGGAGCTTATGAATACCAGGGTCCCATTACAAAGAAAAGCTTTCAGATGTATCAAATTCATTCATTTTTTTATGACAAAATTAATACTGACTAATTGATCTGTGTCTTGAGATTACACATATATTTCAAAACAGCATATCTGTGTTGTTTTAAGTAAGTAAAAGAGCAAAATGAAAACATTGTTGGGAGATTCAGCCATTTTAAAAGGATACTAGTTTTGTAGTTAACTTGACCAAGCTCATCTTCCTCTGCAGTACCGTTTCAGCCTCAGAGAGATTGTCACTGTTTCATTCTGTGGCCCCAGGGGTGTATATTCACCTCAGAAAGATATTGCCAAGCACCATTATTGGCATTATTTAATGTTGACGCCCAAATGAGAATTGCTTTCTCTGTTCTGTAGACATCTAACAATAATAACTGAAAATATCACAATAATAATTGCTTATATTCTATCAATAAATGGAAGCTTATTTCTTTCACAAAGATGCTGCCTCTGGATTGATAATAAATTGGTAATGCTTCAGTGAGAGAGTGCAACAATATAGAATGCAATCATGTGACAAGTACTAAACAAACATTATCAGCATCCATTTATCCATCGTCCTAACCCACTGGCCCTGGATAGGGTTGCAGGGTAGTTAGAAAATCTCCAAGCAAGCATCAGATGCAAGGCAGAAATAATCCCCTGATAGAGTGCCAGTTAATCGCCAAGCAACATACACACATGCAAACAAACAAAGACCATTTTAGCAATACCAGTCCACCTAACCTGCATGTGCTTGGAATATGGAAGGAAACTAAAGCATCAGCAAGAACGTGCAAACAACATGTAGAAGCAAATCCAAGTTTCCTTAACTGTGAGACAGCAGCGCTACCACTGTGCCACATTGCAGCTCTGTAATAGTATTACTTGCTGCCCTTACAATCTTCTATACATTAATCTATTTGTATATCTTTCTCCTCTATAATGGAGAAATAATAATAACTAGCAAAATAGCTGCGCTTCGCAGCGGCGAAGTACTGCCTTAAAATTTTTATTAAGAAGAAAATTAAACCTTTTTAAACTGAGGCAAAATATACCAATAATTATTTGTTAAGGATCTCTTTGTATACCACATTGTGAGTTCGGCCCTCCAGTTGTAATATGACCAAGCTGTGCGCTGAGCTTACTCTTGAGCATGCAACATACAGTTGGCCATGTGAACAGTAATCTTGTTTCAAATCTCACAGCTTGGATTGCTGCTGTCATAATCGGTTTGAGTTTCATAGTTTGTTTCAATTACGACAGTATTTGTAGGACTTGTGTTGAAGAGACATTCGGCATCTGTCAAGCGTTGTAAGTATACAACCGGTTTCATTGATAACTTCACATCCAGCTTTTGAGAGTTTAAACATTCATAAACATCAAAGTGTCCACTACTGAAATCGTCACCTGTCAATCTAAGATGTTTAAGAGGCATTGAAAGCGACAACCGAACAATTCAGCGGCAGCCATCAACTCATATGCAGATGCATAGGTGAAGGGCTTAAGCATTTCACTCTTCTAGTGCTCCTGTGTAGAATAATTATCTCCTGTACCATCATCAGTCCACACCTTGAACCTGTCCCAGTCATTCAATACATAAGACACAATGTTCCTCCGGATATCAAGAGTGAGCCTGATATGGCCGTGCAATATGTAACAAAGAGAATGGAAAAGGTAGGTGCCATCTCTGGTCATGGAAACCACTCGGTAAGTGACAGTTCTTTGATCGATGGTGATCACCTCGATAGACATGTTAATGGGGGTACGGTTGGAATGATAAAGGAAATGGGTACCTGAACAATGTAAAGTAAGTCTAAAATACCTACACAATAACTATAATTGTAATAAATGAACAATAAAACAGCGGAGAAGGCGTGGATTAAATAAAAAGGCTGTAGTTATCAGCTGGGAGATGTGAATCCCGTGGCGAAGCAAGGAAGGGAATGTAGAGACTGGAGCGACGGATGGCCTTATATAAGCAGGCAGCCAACACCGTCGGAGGCGTTGGGATGGGGGACCGAACGCCACCTCACACGGTGACCGAGCTGCAGGCTATGTGACGTATATATGTACACTAGCAGAATACCCGCGCTTCGCAGCGGAGAAGTAGTGTGTTAAAGAAGGAAAGAGAAAGAAAAGGAAAAATTTTAAAAATAACGTAACATGATTGTTAATGTAATTGTTTTGTCATTGATATGAGTGTTGTACTCATATCTATCTATCTATCTATCTATCTATCTATCTATCTATCTATCTATCTATCTATCTATATATATATATGTTGTTCTCATATCTATCTATATATATATATATATATCTCTATCTATCTATTATGAGGGGCCGTTCAGGAAAAAGATTGGTTTGTAAATATATACATTGGTTCAGATATTTATATCGGTTCAGATACATTGGTTTGAATATATACATCGGTTTGAATACATCCATTCAGATATATACATTGGTTTAGATACATTGGTTGAAAAATATGTAAATTGGTTTGCATAGATCCGTTCTGATATATATACATTGGTTGAGATACATCCGCTCAGATTTATACATTGGTTTGAATACATCCGCTCAAATATATACATTGGTTGAGATATATATATTGGTTGATATACATTGGTTTAAATATATAGATTGGTTAAAATAGATTGGTTTAGATATATACATCGGTTCAGATACATCCGTTCTGATATATATATTGGTTCAGATAGATCAGTTCAGATATATACATTGGTTGGGATTTATGGGCAGGCACAACGCGGTCACCCATGTTTAGCATCTCCCTTTTGCTTCATCATTGCTTCAACACTGTTGTAATTATTGTGAACATTTTATACAAGCAGCATACGCTTGTCTGTCGCGTTTGTTTAGTAAGCTATTTGTTGGGGTCCTCGATTTCAAAGCACTTTTTTTCCGTTCATTATTTAAAACACTCGCGAGATACCGCCTCTTCTCGCCCGTCCGCCCCGGCTCATTGTACCCGCCTCACTCGCTCCCTCTTGTCCCTCCCATGACAGATTCTTCTCAAAAGCAGAGTTACTAGAAAGCATTAATCGCAACCGCAGTACCTCCCATATTTCACCTCATGAGACGCTGGTTTATCATTGGTGGAAAGCCGCCCGGTGATATCTGTTATTCCATTATGGCAGCATTTCATTAAAGAGCGATCTGCTTCAGCAAGGAACTTAGTCCTGTTTGCTGAAAGAATGTTATGGAGGAAAACACTGGAGTTGCTCTCTTTCTTTAAATGTTGATCAGGGATCAAACTGACCAGAATATTCCCGCATCACAAATAACTGATGTTTAACTGATGTTTTTATAGTAAAACAACAAAACCACACACACTCACAAACTCACAAATCATGGGTCGCGCACTACTAATTAAGCGTATCTGTCAAGGGCGATTATTTTTTCACCTCATAAAACAGATTCTTCTCAAAAGCTGAATTACCAGGAAGCATTGATCGCAACCGCAGTACCTCCCATTTTTTTCACCTCAACAGACACTGGTTTATCATTGGTGGAAAGCCGCCCGGTGATTTCTGTTATTCCGTATTGGCTAGCATTTCATTAAAGGGCGATCTGCTTCAGCAAGGAACTTAGTCCTGTTTGCTGAAAGGATTTTATGAAGGAAAACACTGGAGTTGCTCTGTTTCTTTAAATGTTGATCAGGGATCAAAATGACCAGAATATTCCCGCATCACAAATAACTGATGTTTAACTATTTTTATAGTAAAACTAACAAAACCACACACAAGCACTACACGCTCACACACTCACACTCACAAATCATGGGTCGCATGTACTACTGATTAAGCGTATCTGTCAAGAGTGATTATTTTTTCACCCCATAAAACAGATTCTTCTCAAAAGCTGAGTTACCAGGAAGCATTGATGCAACCGCAGTACCTCCCATTTTTCACCTCAACAGACGCTGGTTTATCATTGACCAAAGCCGCCCGGTGATTTCTGTTATTCCATATTGGCAGCATTTCATTAAAGGCGATCTGGTTCAGCAAGGAACTTAGTCCTGTTAGCTGAAAGGATGTTATGGATGTAAACACTGGAATAGCACTGTTTCTTCTGAATGTTTATCAGTGATCAGGGACCAGATTGATCAGAATATTCCTGCTTCACAAATAACTGATGTCTATTTTATTGTAAAACTGAGAAAACCAAACACGCGCGCATACACAACACAAACACTCAAACTCACACATCGTGGGTCGCATACTGCTGATTAAGTGTATCTGTCACGGACGATCATTTTTTTTTACCTAATAAAACTTTAGTTCGTCAAATTTAGAAAGCAGCGAGGTGATTTCTATTATTCCTTATTGGCAGCATTTAATTTAAAGATGATTCACGTCAACGAGGTGAAAGAGTCTCTTATTTTGACAGGGCGATCGTTTTAAGGCTTAAGCATTTTGATTGACTTACAAAAGAAAATAGCTATTACTTACCCTCTTTGCTTCAAATTGCCTTTTAAAAAACTTTTGATGTAATTTGTTTATGACAGTATAAAATAAAAATTAGTGCTCAAAATTATAATGCGCGATCTAACAGGAAGAGGTGGTGGTAAGATTGCTGACTCGCAGTTAAATGATCACTGGTTTGTGTCCAGGGGCTTCCTTTCTGTTATTTTATTTATTTACCTATTTATTTTACAAATTGCTTTGAGTAGTAAGAAAGGCGCTATAAAACGTAAGGAATTAATAACAATTGTATTATTATTATTATTATTATTATTATTATTATTATTATACGTGTGAATGCATGATCAAATTCAGCCGCTGCGTAGTGGGGTAAGAATAGGGACAATACCACGAGTTCATTGAAATAATTACACAGCAAGGTGCACACGCAATGCAAACATAATGTGTATATTATTGAAGTAAAGGTTCATATAAATTAATTATATACAACTTTTTAACAAGTTGAGAGATGTCAACTGGTTAAAATGCACGAAATTATACATGATTGCTTTACAGTTCACACATAGTGTATGTATATTGTTAAAATAATGATATAAAATCCTATAAAATGCTATAGAATCTGCGTCGTAGACTTATTTTGTGTCAAATTTCTTCAAAGAAGTTTTTAATTAGTTTGCTTTAAAAAAATCTTACGGCAAACATGTGAACCGTAGAAAATCGCTGATCTTTATCAATTTGTTTTAATGCATGCTCCGTGCAAAATGCTGTCATATCTGTTAGTAAACATGCACGCACAGCGATGTCCTGATGTCTGCGTTCTAAGGCTGCAGGTAAATTAAACGCTATTGACGTTTTACCGGGGTGCTTTGTGATTGAGGGCGGACAGTAAACTTTGTTAAAATGATATCGAAAAATACCAGTCGTCAGTTGTGTTTTAGTCGTTTTGGTGTGTTTACTGTTCTGTTACCAAAAAATTCTTCAACGGGGATCATCAACAAAGAAACGTGGATAGTAAGATTTAGTAAAATATCAGTAATAATAATACATTGCTCGACGCCTAGTAACACTTTACAAAGACATTTAAAAGACAGCTCGTTAAAATAAATGTAGCAGTCCATTGTCACGCTATAAGTGACAGCTTGCTCTTAAACATTTACACAGGTGTTTTTCCTGGGAATAAAAAGGGGAAAAATCCACGGAAATGTTTTGTTTTGAACTCAAATTTCACCTCAAGCCATGTGAGTCATTAAAACTATTGGAATGAAAACGCATGTCTCATCCACTGGTCGGTACGCTCATTTTCCATGGCTGCTGTAGAGCTGTAAAATGTGTGCCCTCTGACTGCTGATTATACAAAATGAACACCGGATAGTTAAAAATATGTAAAATTGATTTTAAAAGGTTGTAGATATAGTTTTCTATATAATCTTCTCCACTATGTGTTTGCATCCTATTCCCTACAGGCAACACTCATTTCCATGGCTAGAGCAGATCCATGGGCTTGTGTGCACCCTGTCTCGCTCTTTCAAAATGAACCCTGGATAACTAATATTGTCTGAAATCCATGGTAAAAGATTGTTGAAAGTCATCTATATCACTTTCAAGTCTACTGTGTCCCATTATCCTCTCCACTCAAAGGGACACTCACTTCTACAGCTGAGCTTTTGCGTCAGAGTTGTGAGCTTCAACTGTTGCTTGCAGAATGAACATTAGACAATTTTATTGGATTGGCTGTTTTTTATTATATTAATATTAATTTATTTATTCATTCAGCCTCTGTTAAAAAGAAGCACATTTTCCCTTAGAGTACAAGTTCTATCTAATTATCTATCTATATGAAATACATGAGACTTGGAAAAATTCATATTATTTGTCAAATGAAGTACCAAATATCCACATTTGTAGGACAAGTCAATTAAAGAGTCCGACAAACAGCAACTGAGATATTAAAACATTTTATTGAATCTGTTCTGACAATTATAGTCTTTTAATTAAAATAATGATTATAATTATCAGAAAACGTAGCCATTTTAATGTCAGCATAAAACCAGGCCAGTAACATTTTTGAAATAATTTCAGCAGTTTTATAAATTCCAGAATGTACACCAATAGCACTGGCATGAACTTCCTTACAAGTATCCTTTGTCTCCTAAACTCAACAAATAACTTTCATATTCCTCCTGTTGCTCTGCTTGTCTTTTTTGACAATAGTAAAGGTCATCCTCTTTAAAAAATTATATTCACGCAGCAATTAAAAATATGGTTATAATGTAAAACACTTCAAACAAGCCTGTAAAATGTACATTTTCTTTGTTTAAGTTGACTTCTTCAATGGATCTAACACTTACAACATGGGGCACTACAACACACATACACAAATATCTTTTAGTATTGTTTTAATATAGCCTTGAAAATTGTTGGTATCTGTCCTCTATCCAAGCCACCCATTTACAAAAGAGATTTACAGGCTTGGGCCCAGGACAAAAAATGAGACGGAAAGAAATGCCAAACTAGTGCTTACCACACTGACGCTTGCTCATACTACTACAGTTTAAAAGTGCCACCCAACCTGATGCCAACTCTTTCAGATGGGTAGTGAAACCAAGAAAATGTATTAATGGACACAGGAAAAAGTTAAAAGACTTATTCTGACAGTGACCATGTTGGGGATTGTTGATCTGTGAAGTGGCAGTAAAAATAAAAAAAAATTTAAAAACCTGATTACAAAATATATTAAGAAAACTCAAAAGGTTTGATTAATTTATGAAAACTCCATAGAATACTTTCTAATACATGTTTTTCCTTCAACAGTCATGCTAATGTCAGAATTTGTGTGTTTTATCACTTATACTTTGTGCACATATTGATGCTGTTTTATGGAAAACGCAAGCACACGAGTAAATAATTATCAGCGGTTACAATTTAAATGTATATTTGCAGTATATACTGTACTGTATCCTGAAATGCCAAATTAGAAATGAGAAGATGATGAAAAGTTATATTTTGTTTAATATACTTTAAACAAACTGATCACAAAATGTCCTAATCAGTTTGACTTTGTTGGTACCCTAGAGTGGCACATATCCTGGAAGAAGTCCTATCAGGTTTATTTGGATTTAAAAACCAAATAATAATAATAATAATAATATATTACATTTATATAGCATTTTTCTGGCTACTCACAGCGATTTTCATAGACATACTTAAAAAAAGACAGTGTAAGCGCTTGATTTTTTTAATTAGTGGATGAGTAAGGACATAGTAAACAAAAAAGTGATATAGAAGACTTCCTTCAATCTCTTTAAATAAACTATGGACAGTTTTGTAATTCCAGTGTTAATTTACAAGCAGAAGACGGGGGCACGCGTTTCTACAGCATAGACCAAGCTGTGGAAATAAGTGTCTCCTCTGCTAGAAGGGATTAAGAGACACACTCGATATGAAAACGTTATAAAAGACTGTCTAATAGACTTATTAAAGAAACTGTGCACAATTGTAACTGCCTGGTGTTCATTTTGTAATGGACCACAGCAGATAAGGAATGCCACAGGCTGCTAAAAGTTTTTTAAATACATTTGATGAGTTTTAATCTCCCATGAAAAACGGTGCAGAGAACTCCTATGTGTTTTATAGGATAATTGCACCTGCTGTGAAAATGAGAATCCTCCAATGTACAGGAGGTGAAAGGGTGGGTGTGATAGGAAATTTATTTATTTATTTATATAGAACTACTGTATATTTCATTCCAATAGTTTTGATTGGCTCACATGGCGGAGGTGAAATTTGAGTTCAACAACAAAACCTTTCCCGTGGATTTTTCCCCCCTTTTTTATTCCCAGGAAAAACCACCTGTGTAAATGTTTAAGAGCAAGCTGTCACTTATAGCATGACAATGGATTGCTACATTTATTTTAACGAGCTCATCATTTTACCAAAGTTTACTGTCCGCCCTCAATCACAGAGCACCCCAGTAAAACGTCAATAGCGTTTAATTTACCTGCAGCCTTAGAACGCAGACATCAGGACATCGCTGTGCGTGCATGTTTATTAACAGATATGACAGCATTTTGCACGGAGCATGCGTTAAAACAAATTGATTAAGATCAGCGATTTTCAACGGTTCACATGTTTGCCGTAAGATTTTTTTAAAGCAAACTAATTAAAAACTTCTTTGAAGAAATTTGACACAAAATAAGTCTACGACGCAGATTCTATACCATTTTATAGGAATTTTACATCATTATTTTAATAATATACATACACTATGTGTGGACTATAAAGCAATACATGTATAATTTCGTGCATTTTAACCAGTTGACATCTCTCAACTTGTTAAAAAGTTGAATATAATTAATTTATATGAACCTTTACTTCAATAATATACACATTATGTTTGCATTGCGTGTGCACCTTGCTGTGTAATTATTTCAATGAACTCGTGGTATTGTCCTTATTCATACCCCACTACGCAGCGCTGAATTTGATCATGCATTCACACGTATAATAATAATAATAATAATAATAATAATAATAATAATAATAATAATAATATATTATTATTATTGTTATTAATTCCTTACATTTCTTACTACTCAAAGCAATTTGTAAAATAAATAAGTAAATAAATAAAATAACAGAAAGGAAGCCCCCCGGACACAAACCAGTGATCATTTAACTGCGAGTCAGCAATCTTACCACCACCTCTTCCTTATAGATACGCGCATTATAATTTTGAGCACTACGGGTAAGTAATAGCTATTTTCTTTTGTAAGTCAATCAAAAATGCTTAAGCCTAAAAAGATCGCCCTATCAAAATAAGAGACTCTTTCACCTTGTTGAAGTGAATCATCTTTAAATTAAATGCTGCCAATAAGGAATAATAGAAATCACCGCGCTGCTTTCTAACTTTGACGAACTAAAGTTTTATTGGGTGAAAAAATGATCGTCCGTGACAGATACACTTAATCAGCAGTATGTGCGACCCACGATGTGTGAGTTTGAGTATTTGTGTTGTGTACGCGCGTGTTTGGTTTTCTCAGTTTTACAATAAAACAGACCTCAGTTATTTGTGAAGCAGGAATATTCTGATCATTCTGGTCCCTGATCACTGATAAACATTCAGAAGAAACAGTGCTATTCCAGTGTTTTCCTCCATAACATCCTTTCAGCAAACAGGACTAAGTTCCTTGCTGAACCAGATCGCCCTTTAATGAAATGCTGCCAATACGGAATAACAGAAATCACCGGGCGGCTTTCGTCAATGATAAACCAGCGTCTGTTGAGGTGAAAACATGGGAGGTACTGCGGTTGCACTCAATGCTTCCTGGTAACTCAGCTTTTGAGAAGAATCTGTTTTATGGGGTGAAAAAATAATCGTCCTTGACAGATACGCTTAATCAGTAGTACGTGCGACCCACGATTTGTGAGTGTGAGTGTGTGTGTGAGCGTATGCGTGCTGTGTGTGGTTTTGTTAGTTTTACTATAAAAATAGTTAAACATCAGTTATTTGTGATGCGGGAATATTCTGGTCATTTTGATCCCTGATGAACATTTAAAGAAACAGAGCAACTCCAGTGTTTTCCTTCATAAAATCCTTTCAGCAAACAGGACTAAGTTCCTTGCTGAAGCAGATCGCCCTTTAATGAAATGCTACCAATACGGAATAACAGATGTCACCAGGCTGCTTTCCACCAATGATAAACCAGCGTCTGAGGAGGTGAAAAAATGGGACGTACTGTGGTTGTGATTAATGCTTTCTAGTAACTCTGCTTTTGAGAAGAATCTGTCATGGGAGGGACAAGAGGGAGGCGAGTGAGGCGGGTACAATGAGCGGGCGGACGGAGCGGCGGAGAGGCGGTATCTGCGCAGAGTGTTTTAAATAATGAAAGGAAAAAAGTGCTTTGAAATCGAGGGCCCCAACAAATAGGGCTTACTGAAACAAAAGCGCGACAGACAAGCGTATGCTGCTTGTATAAAATGTTCACAATAATTACAACAGTGTTGAAGCAATGATGAAGCAAAAGGAGATGCTAAACATGGGTGACCGCGTTGTGCCTGCCCATAAATCCCAACCAATGTATATATCTGAACCGATCTATCTGAACCAATATATATATCAGAACGGATGTATCTGAACCGATGTATATATCTAAACCAATCTATTTTAACCAATATATATATTTAAACCAATGTATATCAACCAATATATATATCTCAACCAATGTATATATTTGAACGGATGTATTCAAACCAATGTATAAATCTGAAGCGGATGTATCTCAACCAATGTATATATATCAGAACGGATCTATGCAAACCAATTTATATATATTTCAACCAATGTATCTAAACCAATGTATATATCTGAACGGATGTATTCAAACCGATGTATATATCTCAACCAATACATCCCAACCAATGTATATATTTGAACCGAAATATATATCTGAATGGATGTATTAAAACCAATGTATATATTCAAACCAATGTATCTGAACCGATATAAATATCTGAACCAATGTATATATTTACAAACCAATCTTTTTTCCTGAACGGCCCCTCATCATCTATCTATCTATCTATCTATATATATATATATATATATATATATATATATATATATATATATATATCAAAATACCAGCGCTTGGCAGCGGAGAAGTAGTGTTAAAAGAAGGAAAGAAAGAAAGAAACATTTTGAAAATAACGTAACATGATTGTCAATGTAATTGTTTTGTCACTGTTATGAGTGTCACTGTGATATATATATATAGCAAAATAGCCGTGCTTATTATGATGTCATGTGTTAAAGAAGTTATGAAAAGAAAAGGAAACATTTTAAAAATAATGTAACATGATTGTCAAAGTAATTGTTTTGTGTATTTGGTGGCAGCATCACAAAGTTATTTTCGTCTAGCTGCATAAGAAAATGTACCACTGCGCGTCTGACGACCTCCTTTTTACTGTTTTCTCACAGCTTGGATTGCTGCTGTCATATATATACACACACACACACACACACATACATACATACATACATACATACATACACACACACACACATATATATATATATATATATATATATATATATATATATATATATATATATACATACCTATCTACATCATATATACACACATATATACACATACATACATACATATATATACACATAGATATACTTGTGTGTATGTTTGTATGTGTCTATATGTGTGTGTATAACTTTGTCACTGAGTGCAAGGGGAAAATAATAAAATATAGTCTATGAGTTATTAAACAGTGAAACATTAACGTTTTAAGAAGTACAGGTACATTGAGCTGCGGTGGGTTGGCACCCTGCCCAGGATTAGTTCCTGCCTTGTGCCCTGTGTTGGCTGGGATTGGCTCCAGCAGACCCCCGTGACCCTGTATTCGGATTCAGCGGGTTAGAAAATGGATGGATGGAGGTACATTGAGGCACTACTGGAGTGGTTGGGGTAAACTACATTTTAAAGACTGTGTAACACAACAGGTAAGTAACTAACAGCAGCTAAAATGTATATGGATCATCTCTCGGTAGTAGATCCCTTTTGAAAGCTACCGGCGGCTGTGGTATAGATATTACATTTTCTATGTGAGCGTTCAAATTTGTGCCTCTGGTAATGTGCCTTACCGGCAATTAAAGAAAATGAGTTTTGTGTCCTCTGCAGTGTTAAGAGAAAGGCTTTGGTTTTGGGATAAAAGGAAAAAGGTGTAAAGAAAGGAAAGTTGCCTTTTTTCTTTTATATAGTATAGAGAGATATGTTAAGCTGGCGTTATGATGGCCTTTTGGGGACATTTGCGGTGGGTCTTGTGTAGACTGGTGAGGCGCGTCCCCGCCATTAATCGGCTGTGATGGCACTGTCAGTCCTGCACTTTCGTGCGTGTCTTCATAATTGAGGTGAGGACCTGATAATGCATTATCACGTGCAAAGAAAGTGTGAATAAGCCTTAATATTATTTTGCCGTGGTGTAGAAAAGGGGTCCCGTGTTTGCACTTGTCTGGGCTATAGCGCAGGGGGAGGAAGAAAAAAAATTAAAAGTGCTCACTTTGACTTAAGGCAGAAGCGCAGTCAGCGTCTCAAAGGCCGGCACAGCTATGCACGCGCGCTGGCTGCTCGACTTTGCTGGGCAGGAGACCCCAGTTTTTGTACACCACGTTCATGATATCAAAAGTCTCAAGCGCTCTTTGGAGGTAATTCATATATTATATATATAGCAAAATACCTGCGCCTGCAGCGAGAATTTGTGTGTTAAAGAACTAATGAAAAGAAAGGAAACCTTTTAATAATAGCGTAACATGATTGACATTGTCATTAGTGTTGCTGTCATATATATTCCTGCCTAAATAAGTCACCCTAAGCTTTGCTCTTACTTTGTTACCGTTCATTTAATCATGGCTAGTGGCGGAAAAATTATAAAATGGAAGGAGGATGGCTTTACCAAAACAATTATTGATGGCGAATCGATTATTCATAAAGCTTGAATTGGTGATCTGTTTTTCTGTGTTAACCTCATATTTTTCATACTTCTTCTCAAACTAAAAGGTGCTGCGAGGGTAAAATGAATCGGGGTGCGCTGATCAATGTAATCAGTGTACCAGGAAATCATGCATTGACAAAAGCTCCCCTTTGCTTGTAATGCAAAGTGTGATTAAATGCATTATTTTTAGCAGCGTTAGGAGCACATGCGTCGAAGCTTCTCAGCTGTGCTTGTGCTAAGAAAAGGAAAGATTTTAAAAATAGCGTTAACCACGATTGTCAATGTGACCTTTTGTAGAGTAGTGCCTGGAGGATTCAGTGTGAAGAAACTCTAGAGACAGAGTGTGTATTAACTTGTGGATTTTTCTGTGAGTATTTGGTGGCAGTGTGTGAAGTTGCTTGAAGGCACGGCGTTAGCCCTGAGCTCAGCTCAGAGCAAAATGAGGTAAATGGGAGGGTGATGATGGCGTGACTCCCCCACCCGCCTTAACTGTCAATCCTCCACAAACACAGTCTCTCAGAATTTGCATAAGCACACCCCTTCACACTTGTATCCCGCATTCCCGTGGGCATGTGAAACATGTGCCAGCGGTAGCCTGTCTATGAACTTAATTTAAAGTTTAGGTTTACACCTTGCTTTCTTTCCGAGCTGGCAGCACTCATGAATATGGTAGTATATGTCACTTTCGCTTCGCTTCTTATTGTTTATGCCTTCTCAATTATATAATGCATGTTTTCTTAAAGCGCTTTTGGAGGTCTTCCTGGTTTTCCTACGCACTGCGTTGACAGTCAGTTCACGTGAATACGTGTGGCGTGATGATGTCACCACGAAACTCCGCCCCCACGTCATTCCAGCTCAACTCCATTACAGTTAATGGAGAAAAATACCTTCAGTTATGACCATTAGGCATAGAATTTCGAAATGAAACCTGCCCAACTTTTATGCAAGTAAGCTGTAAGGAATGAGCCTGCCAAATTTCAGCCCTTCTACCTACGGGAAGTTGGAGAATTAGTGATGAGTGAGAGGTGAGTGAGGTGGTGAGTGAGGGCTTTGCCTTTAATTAGTATAGATAGAGTAAGATTCAGTTAGCGTTGGGAACCAGCGTACCAAATTTCTTGAAGATGGGCCCATAAGTATCAAAGACCGTTGGAAAGTTCAATATGGCGGCCGACAGTGGCATCATACCATCGAAATAAGTACCAAATTTCAGCCTTCTACCTACACGGAAGTTGGAGAATTAGTGATGTTGGAAAGTTCAATATGGCGGCTGACAGTGGTGTCATACCACGAAATAAGTCATACATTGGTTTCAGTTAGCGCGGGAAGCCGCCTACCAAATTTTGTGAAGATGGGGCCATGAATAAGAAAGTTCAACATGGCGAGACGTTGTTGACCGTTATGACCGTTACGCGTAGAATTTCGAAATGAAACCTGCACAACTTTTGTAAGTAAGCTGTAAGGAATGAGCCTGTCAAATTTCAGCTTTCTACCTACACGGGAAGTTGGAGAATTAGTGATGAGTGAGTGAGTGAGGGCTTTGCCTTTTATTAGTATAGATGAATCTGGATGAATGCTGAGAAGAAACAGCGAAAGTTTCTAATTTTTTACTCCCTCGATATTTTGCCCTCAGTTTTTTTGTTGTTATAATACCGTCAACAAAGGTCTCAGCATGCACATAAAATGTAATAAGTGGTTTGTGGTGCTTAATTCTGTTTGTTTGTGGTTTTACTTCATCACATTATCTGTCCTTTTTATTTTTCCATTTTTATCATGTATGCACACAACAGCACACATAATGTGCATAATGCTGAGTGCTGATAGGTTTTGTGACTATAGAGATGACATGCAGGTAGCCTTGGCTCAATTTTCTTTTAAGGAAGTAAAGTTAAAAGTGTACTGCATTGCATTGTTCCAAATGCAATCACAAAAATGTAATTTCTTGCTAATTATGTTATTGTTTTTTTATTATTTGTTAATGACTGAGGAGAAATATCTGCATTGCATCACTAAATGGATTGCTGTGTTTCTTCATATTGTTCAACTTGACGCTACCACTTTAAAGGGAATTCACATGATTCACAAATTTCAAATATTTTTTCCTGTCTGTCTGGGTGGTAATTGTATGTTTCCAAAATAGTGCATTTTCATTTTTAATTTACAGCTAATATATTTTATCTTTCACACATTAGTCAAAATGGGCTACTGCAGTTCTTGATTGAGGGAATCTTTGCTGGATTCATATGAAGAGCTTCCTAGCAACTTTCTCTTGGTGTCCAATACCCCGAAGTGAAATGCAGTTGCAAACCAACAAATGTTACACTTAAAACAAGGCAATAAATCAATGTGGATTATATTGTCAATTTAAAAACAATTTCAGTAGACCTGGGCTGGAAGAATTCTAAAATCCCTGCTTATAAATGTTTCCTCTGAAGTACTGAAAGATGGGATGGCAAGCCAAGACATAAGTTATACTTTGGATGAAGTAATTAGTTTAGCTATTAATATACAACATTAATTATTGAAAGAATGAATGAACAATAATGCTTCTTCCTAGACCTTTGACTTTGTCTGAAACCAAAAAGTCTAACATGTATGTGAAATTAGAGAAGTCAGTACTCAGTCTAAATGAATGCTGTAGGCATAAAATAGAAGGCTTGTGTTTTTATTGTAGTTTTAGAATAAAATAAAAGGTGTTTCAGGGTAACAAGAAAGCTGGTTTAGGGACAATGTTCTGTGAATGAGTACTTTCTCCCAGTTCTAAAAATTCAAATCTATTTTACTTCTCATTTGTCTTAGTAAAAACATCATATTAGGGTATGTTTCCTTTAGGGCAATTGCTCCCTAGTTGGAATAAGTTCTTTTAAATTGCGGCGTTTTAAGTACCCAGAAACTATATAGATATAATATAAATGGCGATATCCCTCCCATAGTGATATGGCGTTAAAAATCACATAAGAGAAAAATAACTTAGCTTTCTTTAATGGCGGTTTACACAGCACAACAGACGAAAGGAAGCCATGACAACATTTTGTGTATAGTTTTAATTTTTAAGTCACTCGCTAAAAGGATTTTCGGATGGATGACATCATCGAAGTGTTTGACTGCTTATCCACGTATTTATAATGTCTTCTCCACGTTCAGGCCCCTCTCTGGTCTCCAAACAAGGAAAGGAAAGGACTCAGCCCCATCTCCAAATCCCTTTGTGCCAAACTTGGCCTGCACATGTGAATTAATCCATAAAACAATTTCTTGCACAGAGCACAGTGACATTAAATTTACATTACAGGGTATTAGTGGATTCAGGAATTTCAGTTTTACAAGTTTAGTCCCTAATGACAAAATATCAAATAGCAACTTCTTATACTAAGCCTAGTATAAAACATCTGGAAATAAAAGTAGTACTCATTAGCTAAGGTTGAAAAAAGATACTTACAATACCCTTTGGGACAGTCACCAGGTGCGCATGCATAACGCCTTGTGTAGAATACATAATAAAACATGGCGTATGGACAAAAGCCGAAATATGCATACAAACAACAAAACTCAGATGCAGAAAACAGTGTGTAGGCCAACTTCCACACACACTTCTGCTACAGAAATCCCGGTCTGCATGAAATATAATGCTTGTGCACGCGCCTGCCCTACGCTCCTAGACTCCTCCCAGAGTAATGTTCACGTTCTGTGAAAAGACAATGGCAAAAGCACGGGGAAAAAAGAATATCAGCTAATGGCAAGTGGAGGCAAAGGAAAACATACTATTTGTTGGTTTAAGCAGTTGTATAAACAACAAAAGGAAGTTGATCGAAAGTTCAAGTTCGAA